>NC_071279.1:15490077-15782577 GCF_023375685.1 Ictalurus furcatus
TTGACTATCCTGTTGGGAAATATATCAAAGAGTTTCATTAAATTTTAGGATTGCTCAGTGCACAATTAATTCAAATGATGATGAATCTTGCTAATCTTCTTATTAAAGACTGCTCCTTAATATATCCATCCTTTTCTCTAATGCACCGTTAGAACACATTCAAGACTGTATTGTATTATTCACTAGCACTTCTTGTGCATTAAAAAGCAATACAAATGAGAGTCAAAGGTAAATAAATTCCTGATTAGGGCTTTTTAAAAGAGCAACACAGCTCAGTTTTCAGTCAGATCAACCTTCATTAACTTTGTGACTTGTTTACACAACATCTGTTGGAATAACTGTTTGAAAATGACACATTTCTGGATTCATTTTAGAAAGTGTTGACGTCGTGGTCCCACTGCAGGATCGTAAGTGTCTTATAACGATGCTACAACACAATGCACATGTATTTATATTGTTAAAACTGTGTATGAAGAGAGCATAAATGTGAATTACTTAAATTCATTCATACCACGTTGCAGTCCCAGCATGTCGCCCAACACCGGTGTACTGCCCAGCTCCGCCCGGCTGGTACGGTGAGTACACTGACATCATGATGAACAAGAGCTCATACTTTTTAATTTGATTGACTTTAATAATCACAGTCACTATCTACTTTGCAGTGCATCACATAGTCACAGATAGTCCATTACCACCGACGCCTGTGCGAGGTATTAAAAGCCGTTTCACTTCAATTAGTGTGGGTCTTTTATTTCACAACTGACAAAGCTAATGCATGTGAATGCAGCATCTGAGCTATAAAGCCTGAGGAATTAATTAATGGTAATGCATATGAATGGCTGCTGTTACCCCAGAAAACTGGTGTGTCTTGCAAACTGTAAATATTCTCCCCGTGTTGAGCTTTTCCTTATTTTATAGCGTTACAATGGACTTAACTGAGATTGTAGATCATGAATCTTCAATTGTTTACAAATAAATAATGATCGCATAAGTAGTCTCCCTTATTGCTGTGAAACCCATAAATTAGTTCTGCTGAAATTGCCATGAGGAGTCACACAAAACACTGAATTATTATAATTTTTTTAAAAATACAATAGATATCATAAGCAATCAATAATATTTCACTGTGAGGACACTCTCAAGAGAAAGATTTTTAGAGAAGTCTTTGTTGGAAAATCATTTCTTTATTAATTAATCAGGAAAATACCATGTACTGTTTTATATATATATATATATATAAAGGATTTTATGCCATTTTCTCCAACAATAGTAAACATTTTGAGTAATGTATCTGTAAAGTCCATTCCTTCATTCCATTATTATAAGTAGGGACCATAGATATTCTTGATGCTGATTTATTTTTTTTTATTATTATTATTGCACTGATATTTTAGAAGAAGCAGAAGAAAAGCCTTTATTTGTCACGTATACAAAATTCTTTTCTTCACATATCCCAGCATGTTAGGAAGTTTGGGTCAGACATGATACACCAGCCCCTGGAGCAGAGAGAGCCTTGCTCAAGGGTGCAACAGTGACAGCATGGTGGTGCTGGGGCTTGAACCCCCGACCTTAACTAGCCTTAACTATTGAGCCACCACTAGTTAGTGTACATTATTAGATTTATAAAGGAAACTGAATCACATTAATTGGAATATATCATTATCAGGAAACATGCTTTTTTTTGTGACAAGTGGGCAGAGCTTAACGGTGGTCACGAGTGGAGAAGACACACACAAAAAAAAACATTTTTATGTTGGATTATAAAAAAATTCCAATAAAAAGTTCCAATAAAGTCCATTTCAGCTGCATGTTATAACACTATAAAATGGAGAGAAGTTCAAGGGGGTAAATACCTACAGTATACAAGGCACTGTATACTCACTGGAGTTTTTGTGTATGTTTGGTCTGTTGTCATTTCAAGTCAGCTCATTACATTTCTTTATTATTAATTTTTAATTAATTAAACCCTTTTTGCATTAAATAAAGCAGTGGCTACGACTTATTAAATCTCTCTCTCTCTCTCTCTCTCTCCCGACCCCCCCCCCCCTCCATTTCTAAAAAAAGGCTGCTCATTATTCTAGTGGCTGGAATTGATATTTAATGGTGTAGAAAACAATTCAGGCTCTATTTTTAGACTGACAGAATGATTAATGCATAATTAGCACTGCTCTTGTGCCAGAGTAATTAGTGAGATTAAAACTCATTATTAAACCTGGAACTGGAACATGTTTGTGTTTTCCTTTTGTGTGCTGTTTATGTTTTGCTCAGCAAAAGCTGAGCAAAACATTGCTCAGAAAGCACAGCTAATGGCTACGATACTAAGCTACCAGTCTGGCGGCTCACCTTTGTAGTTTTCCTGAAGGATAGGACATAGTGAACGGGTTGTGCATTGGTTATGCATTGCAGTACTCGGCTTCATGTTTGCCCTGTCATGTTTCATCTTCTCCTGCTCTCATAAAGCATTAGCTTCAATGAAAGAGGGGGAAAAAGGCAGAAGATAAAATAAAACCAGTCTTCAGACCGTCTGGACTCATGTGTTCATGCCGTCTTATTCAGCACTGTGTTGCTCAACCCTGAAATGACTCTCTACGTGCTGTGTCTCATTTGCAATTCTAATTTGAAAATTTCTCAACACACCAGGTTACTGAGATTTTGACCATTTTGGCATGTGTTTTTTTTTTTTTTTTCTTCCTTCAGAGGCTCAATTTGCTGCAATAGCAACTCATGCAGTCACGCTTCAAAGACAAGGTATGTCCTCTTCTTGACAACAGAATACAGAATTTTTATCTCCTTTCTATGGTGGATTGGGGGAAAAAAAATTAAATAAAAATAAATCATGTGAGACAGTGGGTTTAAATGATGATGAGTTGTGGATATAGCTACATTTAAACAGTTATTTTTGGCAGAAATGAAAATTATAACCAGTCATTTAATTTAATGTCATTAAATTGCTTTGAAATTAATATATTAAGTCCACGAGTTAAGTTAATTGAGATCTATTTCATGGCCTTGGCATTTTAAAATGAGTGACACAGAAAGCAATTCAATCATTGTGCCCACAGGAACCTAAGCATGGAGATGACTTATAATATTACACTTTAATATTGAAATGTCGCATATAGTGGAGTAAGTGGCCTTTTCACATAGATATACCATTAGCCTGCATCAGCTTCAATGGGTTTTTTTTTTTCTTTTCTGGATGCAATGTACAGTATTACATATGATGGACTCAATTTACACAATTCATGGCCACAACTTTGACATTATTATGTTGTGGACACAAGATATTTAGTTTGTTTCTTCAATATATTAATTTGTGGCCTCAATATATTAAAATTAATACCATGTCACCTCAGTGGCTCCGTACAAAAACCCTGAAAAAGAGGAAAAAGTATGTAGCTAAAGAGAAAGCCAGCCTACTCATCTGACTCTATGTAATCTAGCATAATGTTTATCAGATTAAGAAAAGTGCCTAGATTATTCACTCAAATTTTCTAAACTATTAACTATGGACATTTTTACTGGTTATCATATCCCATACTTTTCCTGTTTTTTTTTAAAAGACCTGTTCCATTGTATATCAGTTCTGAAGGTTATCAATATTAGACTTATTTAATAATATCACATAATGATATTCAAATTTCACCATTTTTAAATCATTTTAATATCCCCTTGTATGAAGCCCTGGCTCTACACTTACACAATATTCTTAATGACACTTAAAAAATCCAGATGCTGACCAAGAGAAACCGAAGCAAGCAAGAAAAAAGAAAGGTAAAGAGCTCGACAAATTCGCTCTGCAAGTAAAGCATGGCAGTTCTGTTTTGTCTTCTTACTTTCATTAATATGAATAATATCATGCACATAATTGAAGACTGCTTCCCAAATTTCAGAGCCTCCTGTTAAGAAGAGAAAAGTAATGCCTACGAAGAAAGGTAAGAAATAATGAACTATTTTAATGAAATACAGCCGGATGAAAATATTATAGAAGCTTATTGTGTTGGATTTCAAATGTTCGACACGAGGAAATTTACTGTTCCAAACAGCTCACACAAAACGAAGCACCGACGGGTTCTGCATGTTAACAGTTAACTTTCCTGATTACCAAACAATTTATGAAATCTGGTACATTGATTTCTTGTAACATACTGTATATGTGATGTCCAGCTACTGTCTCAAAAGTATTGAAAACAAAGGCACCTGAGGAGAAAGTAAAAATTCAGAAAAGGAAAGGTAGGTGATAATGTTTAAGAAAATATTTATTTTCCCAATACATAACCCAAATATTATCTCACAATCATAAGCTTTTGTGTCTCATACACATGTGTTACAGGTCGTGTGACTCCCAGAGAGAAGCTCAGACTGATCCCCCATAGGCGAGGTATATGTATATACACACTGTACATTATATTTAAAAAAAAATCTGAATCAAGTCACAAATATGACTTTATTTCTGACTGTAATTTATTTATTTATTGCAGAAGTCCCAAAGCTGACCAAACCCATCAGATCAGCCGGACCTGGTATGTTTTTATAAGTCTGATCATGTCTGAAAGTTGTTGCTTCATTTGAACTAAATTCTGAAGACTAACTATGAATTATTTGTTTCTATGTACAGTAAAAAGGAAGGCCAAAGTTGTGGAGAAAGGTTAGTCTAAATTTAAATACATCATTATTTCTAGTTTATACAAATACTTCTTTTAGGAGCATGGACTAATTCCCTTATGTGATCTCAGTTATGATATGTTAAAAAAGTTACTGCACATTACAAGGCAAAAAAGCTACGTAAAGGTCAGTCTATACATTGTTATACATGTACGGAATATGACAAGGGCTCAACATGGAATTTCATTGTTACCTTATGAGCCCTCATGTGCTTTATAGGTTTACTGAATATGACATGGCTCAAAGTATCTTACGGCTTGTGACTAGAAGCGTAAGTGAAGGAAAGTATTTCAGGCTAAATGGAAGTTTAAGTGGAAACCCTGTACACCTGTTCATTTATATAGTTATCGTTCAATCACGTGACTTCAGCACAATGCATAACATCATGCAGATACAGGTCAAGTTCACATCAAACCTCGGTGTTTGACAAGCGTGATCTCTGTTACTGGTGCCAGATGGGTTAGTGTGAGTATTTCAGGAAAAAAAAAAAAAAAAACATCCTGTGTGTGGAGGGTCTGCAGGCTGAAACATCTTGCTGGGTGGCTTTGGATCAGGTGGTAGAGTGGGCTGTCCACTAATCATAGGGTTAGTGGTTCGATTCCTGGCTCACATGACTCCATATGCCGAAGTATCCTCGGGCGAGACACTAATGGCAAGCTAGCACCTTGCATGGCAGTGTGAGTGTGTGTGAATGGGTGAATGAGACACAGTAAAGTGCTTTGAAGAACTGCTAAGGTTTAAAAAGAGTGCTTTACAAGTGCAGACCATTTGATGAGAGGGATCAGAGGAGATTCTGAGGCTATCAAAGGCACAGACTCACCGAAACTAGACAGTTTGAAAAAGACCAGGTGATTTTTTTTTTGTAATTTATCTGATCTTTAACAGTCCAGTTTCTGTGAGTCTGTGCACATGATAGACTCAGATTCTTGTTCTTGGCTGACAGGTGTGAAACCTGATCTTCTGCTCTTGTAGCCCACCCACCTCAGATTAATGTTTTGTGTGTTCTGAGATGCTTTTCTGCTCACCACGGTTGTAAAGACTGATTTATTTGAGTTACTGGTTCCTTCCTGGCAGCACAAACCAATCCAGCCATTTTCCTTTGACCTCTCTTATCAGCAAGGTGTTTCCACACACAGAACCGCCACTCACACAGTGTTTTTTGTTTTTCACACCATTCTGTGTAAACTCTACAGACTGTTGTGTGTGAAAATCCCAGGAGATCAGCAGTTAGTGTATAGCGTTGAAACGAGGTCAAAATTATTATATTGGTAGCTCTGCAATAACAATAATACTTTATAAAGTTAAAAAGTTCTCTCAAATGAGCATTTTGTCATATTACACTATTTGCATCGATGTGTGTGTGTGTATATGTATACATATAGAGTAATACTTTTTTTCTTATTATTTATATAATTTATAAAAAAGATTGTAATACATGCACGGATACTAATCTACTTACATGTGGTGTACTTTTAAATCCTTGATGTAAATGTATTGAGGTTTGGGGTGAATTAATCTCCGATGCCAGAAGTTTATGCATCAGGTCACACCTTTTAGTTTTACTTTCAATTAATAAGATTTTCTCCTGGTTCTCTGGTTTCCTTGTACAATCCCAAGAACATGCTGGTACTCTAAATTGCCTCTTGGTGTGAATGAGTATGTAAATTTATTTACATAATATATTTACACACACACATAGGAAGCTAACAATGATAGACAACGCAGCACTGGAGCAGGAAGTGAGGAAAACGCAGGAAGCCGAAGGGAAGGGTTTGCTGCTCTTCTCTGACCGCATCGAGACAAAGTGCAACAACATGGTGGCAGAGTGTGTAGCAATTGATACGGAAGACATTGAAATGCTGAAAAAAAGGAAACAAACAAATAAGAATTAAATCTGCCTGATCCAAAGTTTAGGAAATGAATTAGGTTTTTGTCATGAACATTATTTTAAGCCAGACACTCACAATCCCTTTGAGATACAGGTCCTTATTGAACAAACACACATTTGTTTTTGGAAGCTTGTGTGTATGACAAAGAACAAAACTCTCCGTCATGATCATTCGACAAGTCACCTTGCGATGCGGTTTGGAGGCAGACAATTATATTTTAATGATAAAGTGGGAGTAAATCCAGCTGATGCCATTAGAGGTGATCGCATAAATGGTAAATGAATCACTTGAAGAATTGACAAATATATTTATTTATTTAAGCAGAATTGCTTAAATATAATTTGTACATTCCTCTTATTTCGATAAAAGCCTTGGCTGTAATGTGCAATCGTGGAATTAATCAAAAATAATTATAATACTCAAATTTTTTACAGTTTAATGACTCAAAGCCTTGAGTTTTGAACATGCATTAACTACATAATTCATTTCAGTTGCAGCGTAAGACGAATTCATTCATTAAACACACTAATGTTCTGTTCGTTTAATCATCTCAAAAGGAAAAGAAGAGAGGAAAGGAGTCAAGGATGTGAAGCCTACAGTTGACGGTAGATGAATAAGCTTCGTGCTTTTTCCCAAGATATTTTAGGACATATTTGCTCTTTGTTGTTTCTTTTCACTTGGCCATTTTGGGATGAACTGCTTCCAGCATCATCTTAAAGTAAACTAGGATTAAAAACCAGTGCTTTTTTTGTTCTGAATGATGAAATGAAGCCCAAAGAGAAGGGGAGATATATAACTCTAGCTAATTAATGACCTCAGGTTATCATTGGGCTTGAATTATTTTTAGTTCTCATTAAGCTTTTAGCTCATATTTTATTGAAATGCTGACAGCAGCCTCCATAATCTGATCAATCAGTCACGGAATCACATTTCTGTGTCTGAGAGAAAAATAAACACCCTGCTGTTTCCTGTCATGTCTTATAAAGATTGATAGAACAGATACAACATGATGGTTCTTGGGTGAAATGTAATTTACTAACATACCTAAATCCAAACTGCTCTTTGTTTTGGCATAGTAACCTTAAAATAATGTTCTCATTTGGATCTATTGATAGAAAAAACCAAAAGCAAGCCAACGAAAGCAAAACGAGCTGCACTTCCAGGTAATTATTCATTAATCTTTTATGTTATTTTATGTTACTTTAAATTAATGATTAAAATGAAATGCAGAAATGCTAGAACTGTTAAAGTATGAGACCAAATAACTAAGCTTGTGTGTTTTTTTTTGTTGTTGTTTGGTATTTTAGCAAAAGTGGCTAGAATCATGGCTGTAAAAGGTGAGCTGCAGATATGATAGAGGGTGTTAGCTGTATGAGATTATTATTGTTACATAGAGTACATATACTATGTAAGGAATAAAAAAATTGTTTTAGGAAAATAATCAATGGCAAGGTGATGTGATGTGGCCCAAAGCGAAGCAGGGTTACTGATACCACCATGAAACTAACTTCACATACTGAAGTGATTTATTCCGCTTATACCACAGAAGTTACTTACTAAACAACAATACAACATACTTTTTAACCATTTATAGTTACATTTAATGTTGTGGAACATAGTGCTTGTTATCACTTACATTACTGCAGCCATAACCTTCTGTATTTCCCTCACCAGTCTCTTCTTTTCTCTTTCTGGAAGTTAATAAGAGCAAAAAAAGAAACAAAACCCTGGACTTGTCATTTTAAAGAGCAGCCCATCTTGAAGACTTTCCTTTATTGGCAAACTTAAAGTTACAGCGTTACAAAGCACTGACACTGGAGACTCCTTCAAAAATGTTAAATAAATGTCTCTTTACCAAAAACTACCATATTACCAATTACACATTACACACAATTACACACGCTTTTTTTTTTAATTATCTCGAGCATGCACCATAAAAGTCCCTGTGAATGAGTTAGTATAGAAAAAATGAACGCATTAATATAGAACTGTGATTTTAACTATTGTCAGCGCTGCTGTTATAGAAAATTAATCAACAATTAATCAGATTCAAGCATTCAACCCTGCTGTGGTAGAAATTCTGTTTATATGAACGTTATTCATTAAACTCCAAAGCAGTGCCAACTAGTGTAGTCATACAAATCCCTATTAAACTCTTAACTGTAACTGGCACAAGAAAATTGGATCTGTTAAATAGCAAACTTACAAGACTAAAAGCCTGACAGACTTTCTGTACACTCGTGACAGCTGAGATTAAATGAGCGTTTGATTGCCTGTTACATCACTCTGTAATTGCAGAGTACTCTGAATTCCTGACAAGTCAGGCTTAGAAGAAACAAAAAACTGTAGAAATTGATTGATGAATTGACTGTGCATTAGATGTCAGAGACTATTAAAGTAATGTCACTGAATTGAAAAAGAGTCACGGCAGCATATTCACTACTGTTCACAGGTAAAAAAGACAGAAGAGCTGCCAAACCAGGTCACAAGGAGATAAAATCTACCATCAAATCAACTCCAGAAGAAACAGAAGTTACCAACAAACCTGCTCCAGAAGAGAAAGGAGCTGATTCAGAAGGTATGCTAAAAAAAAAAATCTGTTAATAAATTGCTAAAAAATGTCAAATTATTTCACTTAATCTTTCTAATTCCTTTAATATGTTGCTAGAAAAAACAGCTGGTCCACCCGCACCAACAAGTGAGTACAGTTTTGTCATTTTTAAGGCTTCCATTAGTTCTGTTCAAGTTTAATACACCACGCTGTGGTTTTACACCAAACTGCCAAAGACAGAGGTGTATTTATACGCAGATTAAACCATGCCTGCATATGTCAGCATTGATTTACTGCCCTAAGAATTAAATAGCATCTTACATACTTGCCATTTGTAGAACATGGGGAAACTACCAAACGCTACAAGGCATGACTACAAGGTACCACCATCCACTGCGTGACTCGATTAACATTGGGCGATTAACTTCTAAAAACAGGGCCTGACTAATTCACTGAAAATAAATGAACCAGATGGGTTTGTCGGTCACTGAGGAAAACATTACACAACAGATGTAAAATAATGTTTTGAAAGTTAGCAATAAGTGTGTACTACAAGCACAGCATGGTTAATATTATGGGATGCTCTACTCTGCTAGTCCAGTAATTACCCAGTCCTTAAATGTGTGGCAGCCTAGGAAAACATGTCGATTACTCTGTGGATGAATTCTGGGAAATGGACAAGAAAAAAAGGAATAAAAATCAGGTTTTGGTTAAAATTTGTTTGTTCTGAATATATCACACGATAGGTTTGTGGACACCTGGCCATCATAGCCATATGTGGTTCTTCTCCAAACTGTTGCCACAATGTTGGAAGCACACAATTGTATAGAATGTCTTTGTATGCTGTAGCTTTACAAATTCCCGTCACTGGAACTGACAGACCCCAAAATGTTCCAGCATGACAATGCCCCGTGCACAAAGCAAGCTCCATGAAGACATGGTTTGCCAAGGTTGGAGTGGAAGAACTCATGTGTCCTGCACAGAGCCCTGACCACAACCCCACTGAACACCTTTGGTGTGAAATAAAACACTGACTGCACTCCTGACCTCCTCACTCGACAACAGTGCCTGACCTCACTAATGCTCTTATGGCTGAATGAACACAAATCCCCACAGCCACGCTCCAAAATCTAGTGGAAAGCCTTCCCAGAAGAGTGGAGTGTATTATAACAACAAAGAGGGGCAAAATCTGGAATTGGATTTTTACAAGCACATATGAGTGTTTGTAGTGTCCATAGGTGTCCACAAACACTTACCCATATAGTGTACTTGACACTTCAACCTTAAAAAACCATAAATATATTAATCCAATGTGAGATGGAAATGATTTACTTACCATCTTGCCTAAGATCATGTTAGGTAAGGAGCCAATTTAACAAATACAGTGGTAAAAAAAAAAAAAAAAAAAAAAATCTGTCTGTTTAAACACATCTAAAACCTTGCTAGCTAAGAAAGATTTCTCACACAGTGAACATGCTTTGATCAAGTTGTTGGATAGCGGTGTGTCTTGGTGAAATTGATATACAGTAAGCCTAACCAATTCAGTTTGTAATCATATTTTCAGTTTGTAATTAATATCACTTTCTGGAAAATCCAAGCTTTTAAATGCTAGAACGCAGAATGTAGTTTACATACATACAAAATAGTTCAGGAAGTAACAAAACGCAAACAGAACAAATGTCAACCATCTGTTTTCCCAGGCCGTCACACAATTATCTTTCATGCTTATCTTCCAGGACTCTTTCACCTACCTCTTCAAACATTAACATTTCAGTCATCCTTCCCAAGCGTTGTCTTTCAAGCTCTTTGTCATAATCATGTTCAACATGGTCTCCAGGCCTCTTTTTTCATGTAATGAAATAAAAATCACAATTATAATTCAGCGTACTTTTCCATAGTGGATTTGTTCCTCAAGGCCAAATGGCTTGGGCAGTGGAGGCTTGACGGTTATGGCTCTGGGTTACTGATCGGAAGGTCAGGGGTTCAAGTCCCAGCACTGCCTGGCTCTGGGTTACTGATCAGAAGGTCGGGGTTCAAGCCCCAGCACTGCCAAGCTGCGACTGTTGGGCCCTTGAGCAAGGCCCTTAACACTCTCTGCTCCAGGGGTGCTATATCATGGCTGACCCTGTGCTCTGACCCCAACTTCCTGGCATGAGAAATTTCCTCAAATTTGAATGCATATTGGGGATGTGCTTTAGTTTTGTTGCATTTTCTTCAAATAAGGTCATAAGAGTGCTTACCCAGATAACCTTCGCATCTTTTCATACTACTGATGTTGTTCGAATTGTTATGAATTTACAAGTTGAAGACCATGTTGGGATCAATACACTACATGGCCAAATGTTTGTGGACACCTGACCATCACACCCATATGTGCATTTTGAGCATCCCATTCCAGATTTATCCCCCTTTGCTGTTATAATAACATCCATTCTTCTGGGAAAGCTTTGTACTTGATTTCTATTGGATTTGCCAACTCAGCCACAAGAGCATTAGTCAGATGAGGAACTGATGTCGGGTGAGGAGGTCTGGGGTGCAGTCGGTGTTCAAGTTCATCCTAACGGTGTTCAGTGGGGTTGAGCTGAAGGCCACTAGAGTTCTTCTACTCCAACCTTACCAAACCATGTCTTCATGGAGCTCACTTTGTGCACATGGGCATTGTGATGCTGGATCAAGCTTGTGTTTCATGAAGAACAACATATGGGATTATGTGATTATCCGGTGTCCACTAACTTTTGGCCATTTAGTGTATCAGATTCACATATAGCCTTAACTGAACCTGATTTGCCTACTGATCTGGCGTTGGTACCCACTCTTGATTGTGCATGTATTGGGTGTATAGTTCTAATGCGTTTTTATCATTCCCTGTATGTGTTAATTAGAAGAATCCAAAGTTGAAGAAAATATTACAGAAGGGAAGAAGCCAGGTAAGCAGAAAGTCCTATAGCAACCTATGTTACATTTCATTCTTTCTCTCTTTTTTTAAATTAAGTAATTTATTTATTTATTAGAAGGGGGGTTACAATTTGGTCATATGCCAATTCTCACCCAGTAGCTAGCTCTCTTAACAAAGATGGCACATGCTTCCTCCAAGTCACACGAAGCCAGACACTGCATTTTTTAACAGCTAATCATGCTACATCACAGGGCAGTGTAACACCCTCAGAGGAAAGCTTTATCTCCCCTCTGCTCTGTAAATGAGCTCACAGACACCAATGATTTCTTTGTGTCCCTCTCACTGACACGGGAGACCATTAAAAGTGCAATAAAATAACCTCCATCCCATGCACACGTTACAGTTTCATGACTTCATTTTGGTATTTTGTGAGCACATTAACTTGTGCGCATGAGTAACTGTCAGAGCATGATATAAAAACATATGCAAAATAATAGGATATGCTGGATTCATATCCATTTGTAACTCGCCGAATGATGAAGGTGGAATCCATTTCGTTAAACCAAATTTGCAGTGATTAATGTGAAAATTACAAATAAGTGCTATGCACGCAACAATATATTAATAATATACTCGACTCCTAGTAGGCGTTTATTCCTATCACATTTATATCATATTACATTTGACAGCAAAAACAACAACAACAAAAAAAATGCTATTTACGTCTTCAGTCTGAATTTTCTAGCCGACATTTTTGGGTTTAAAGGCAAGTGCTTGTGTCTAACAGCGATGAAAATGTTGAAAAGCCTCATCTGGCAGAAAAGAAAAAAAAAGTCTGGCAACCTCAGAATTCATTTGCATAATCTGAATGGAGAGCCTGAAAAGTGACTTAAGTACCTGTGTAACCAAACTCTGAATACAAATAACTTTCCCCATGTAAATGTTGACATACCTTTTAGACTTAATTCCCTGATTTCCGCATATGTCCTCGAGAGACTGCATTAAAGCACAAGAATGACCATGACCTATAACCAGAGAACATTAACTTGAAATAAATTATATGATGATAAACAAAAATCAATCAAACTATTTCTGCATCTCTTTCTTAATTTCTACCTTTTTAACAGGCAAGATCCCATACTTCCAGTGTGTGCTAGTGGGTGGAAAAGCCAGCCAATATCCATTACGTCCATTATCTCCTGCTACGACTCCTGCTATTAACCCGGCCATGATGAGAGCCATGATGGAGCAGAGAGCCAGCGTGCTAGAGCAGAAAGCCCGGCCAGCAGGGCAGTAACTCAGAAAAGCAGAATTTTGTGAAATTCTAAGTTGATGCTGATGCTCTCACACTGCTGCTAGTCTCTTTATCAAACTCTGATGTAAGACTAAACACCTGAGAGACTTTTTTTTTCTTCTTTTAATTCTTGTCTTATGGGTTTTAAAGCCAATAAACTATTCCTTTATAAATGGCCATAACAGTTAATCCATGGACATCGGTAAAGAAATGATTAATGACAAAGCCGGTGCAGTGTTTACATGACAGTATAGTACACGAAAACACTCATGCACTTAGAATTACACGACATGTCATATACATATTTCATATAATGTTTAACGGTAATATTTTTCAGTAACATTCAGGGCTGAGTTCCCAGAAAGCATCACAACTGAATGGTAGAGCGAGCATCACGACGAACTCTCGTTTAATCGACCAGTTAAAATGATCTTAAATTTACAATGCTTTTGGGAAACTGCCTCCAGATCTGTTTACATTTGAAGAAACCTCGTTTGAAGAGTCAACATCAGACTCTATTAGAGAGGATTACATTTAGACTTGAAAATGTACAACTCAACTATATGCTCTATGAATATTTATTTACTTATTTACCTAGGCATTTACAGTAATGCATTAGAGAGGCATAATAAATGTGTTATTGCTTTGCCTGATATCCCCATATCTGTATAAAGTGGAGATTTTATCTCTTGCCACAGGCCGTTTCCTTTATGTCACTGTAATATGATCAGGTAAAGAGTTCCTGTAACATTTATCACACTTCACAATATTACCGGAGATAATATTTATGAAAATAAATATAGGCCAGACGAAATCCTGAGTAAAATCAGTTGGGTTTTAGCCTGGTTAAAGGTCTTCAGTAGTTCTTCAGATATTCTTCAGTTATTCATCTTAATACATATTGCGCAATAACTACAGTAAATTAATCAGTAAAGTACTGTAAATTAAACTATGTTCAAAGTAATAGCAAAACTGCGTAGTAACAAGAGTGAAGATTATAAGTCCGATTGAGTCTAAAGAACATGTAGAGGATATACAGAATGTGCCTGTGTTAAACATATATTGTATTTTATTTGTTGATAATTTGGTAACGCTTCCTACGTGAAGCCATTTATGTGTTACATAGCATCCGTGACATTCGTTATGGATGTATACTTAGCAGATGATGCAGTCTGACTGCTCGTCTTCTCTGCAGTCACGTGGGATCGTCACGTGGTAACGCGGTGCAGTAATGTGAGCATTTTCAAAACGTGGAAAGTCTCTGTATTCGCAGTATCTTAAAGCATTTACAGTGTAATACTATCCGCATTTTGAAAATACCTGTGCTACTGTAGCATGTTAGCGTGCGACGTGACTCGGAAGCCCATTTTTGTTTGTGGACAAGAAAAGACGTTTCATGAGTCTAATCACATGTTGTTAAAAACACAAACCTTACGTATGAAGTGGTCAATATGTAAAGAAAAAGACACAAAATTATTTATTAAATATCAATCATATTCAAATAGCATATCGGTATAGGTTAGTTTGACTAAAATGTATATCATACAGAGCATTAATATGCATTTAATAATGGCTTCATATGAGCATTTATACCTGTGCCTGCCTGTGTTAGGAACTATAAAGTATTCCAGATGTCATATAACACATTATTAATGCATTGATAATCACTATGACTATACGATCAAAAAGGAACTATAACATATTTAATAATAAACTAGAATACATCATATAAAAGAAGATGTGTAGGAAGAAGTCGTCTTACAATATGCCTTCTATACAACATCACTTTAAATAAGAAAACATGTAGTAGAAGGTGTTTTGACTTATTATGACCAATAGATTATAGACAATTTAAATACAGTGGTATGATGTTAGCACATTGTTTCCATCAGCACTGTCACACCTGGAACATCATCCACCGTGTGTGAGATTTAAAATAAAATAAAAAAAGAAAGAAAGAAAAATCCAGGAGTGGCTTTAAACTTGATTATTCTTTTATTGTCTTATTTAAGAATTGACTTCCTGTCTATATAAAGAAGGGGTCAATGAACTCAAAATATCAGCTTGCATGTTGAAGGAATTTTCATTATCACGTGGATGGAACAAAATGCTGTAATCATGTGCACGTTGTATGACTTCATATGGATACAGCAGCACTAATATCGGACGTAAATGTAAACAAAGGTTTGGATAATAACTGAGCCAGTGTGCTGTAACAGCATGACTGAGAGGAGGAAAGTAGGCCACAGGAATAATCTCACTGCTGTGTGCTGTTTTCTCCTCCTGAGCTCTCAGGATGATGGCTGAGCTTTAGGAATTCCAGCCATGTTTCTCTGATTGAACGGAGATATCAGTGAAAAGCTTTGGTTTTTAGGCAAATGATTTAAGTTCTGAGGATATATAAATTTTTTTGTCCGAATGTACAATAATTGTAATTTTGTGTTTATGCTGTTATATAGTGAGCAGTGCTATCATTAATTGACTAGGGGATACTCAGGATTTCATTTAGCAGGGATAGCATTCAATATTTGCTGCTTTAGTATTTGTTTTCATTTTTTTTTCTTTGCTAGATAATTATTTTGCTGTAGATATATCTCGTCAAAGGCACATTATGGATTGATGCATCAAGACGATTTAACCTGAATAATTTTGTTGCCCTGATGCTTTTTCTTCTTGATGTAAACCATTAATATATTCAGGGGAACTCTGATTAGATTAAATTGTTTCAGAAATGGCCAGATTATCCAGTCAAGGTTGGTCTATTGTAATGTAATGTAATACAGAAAGAACGACTTAATAGGATTAAGGATTTCAAATGTGTCACTAATTTTGGTAAATCAGTGTAAAGAGAGATGTGAGGTGTGTTTCAATAAAATGTATAAAAATGGACAAATATTGTTGGTAAATTACTGATACTGTTTACATGACTTGGTTTTCAAGTTTCAGAACATACAATTTAATAATATAGTATTGTAATAAATATATAAATATATACACTACATATTCAGTATCAGCTTGCACAACAGTCTCTAGAGTTTACACAGAATGGTGCGAAAAACAAAAAAGAGTGAAACAGAAACAGAAGCACCTTATTGATTAGAGAGGCCAGACTGGTTTGAAAATGACCTGAATGTTTGATATGAACTTTACCTGAAGCTCTCGACCTGTATCTGTGTGATTTCATGTATTAGTCTGCTGCAATATGATTGGCTGATTATGTAACTGCATAAATGATCAGGTGTACAGGTATTCCTAATTAACTGTTGGGTGTGTATATTAAATATTAAGTATATATTATGTGTTTATTTCACTCTGGAGTTACTGAGGAAGTTTCATCACTTTATATGTGACTTATTTTAAATCCATCCATCCATCCATCCATCGTCCATACTGCTTATCCTACACAGGGCTGCGGGGAGCCTGGAGCCTATACCGGGGGGGGGGGGGGGGGGGGGGGTGTTGGTACAAGGCAGGGGACACCCTAGATGGGGTTCCAATTCATCACAGGGAACAATCGCACACACACTCACACACTATGGACAATTTAGAGATGAAAATCAGCCTATAGTGCATGTCTTTGGACTGGGGGAGGAAAGCGGAATACCCGGAGGAAACCCCCGAAGCACTGGGAGAACATGCAAACTCAGGGTGAAGCTGGGAATTGAGCCCCAAACCTGGAGGTGTGAAGAAAACCTGCTAACCACTAAGCCTCTGTGCCACCCCTCATTTTCCATTATATTGTCTAATCAGCACTGTGAAGTCAGCTTACATTCAACACTTCCTTCCACATTTTCTCTAGGGCATTTCTCAGCTGTTGTTTTGCCTCCTTTTTGGAGGCTATCATCTCATTTTAACTCAATTAAATACGCTCAATTACTCAGCAGAAAAGGAAGCAGATGATCCCATTTTGAGTAAGCTCAGCTCTAATTTCATCCAACTCTGCATGAACTTAGCCCATATCCATTAAAAAGTGGAATAAAAATAGTGAACTACATCCTTTTAAGGAAGAATTCTCTATGGTGTCTAGCTAAAATAAACATAATCTTAGCTGAGGTGTGTGACTTTGGTCCTCAGATTTGGTGAACAGCACAATCAGGACACATCAGCTGATGAACGTGGATATGTGGGTCAACACGAGGACTTAATTAGAATGATATTAGCAGTGTACGAATCAGAAGGTCAAGGTCCTAGGTCAGGTTTCTGATGCATAAATACATTTCAAATTGAATTAGTTGTTAATAAATAAGAAACTGTAATCCATACTTTCGATGTGTACAGTATGTTAATAACACAAATATGCAAAGTTTGTCTGTTTGTTTTTGTTTTGTTTTTTTTTTAAAAAAAAAAAAAAAAGATATAACTCTTAAATGGGACAAGTGCATGACTTGATTTTTTTTTAACTGAAAGAAATAATAATTAGCATGCAGGTGACTAATATGCATATTCCATGCTCGTAATACACACTCCATATGTTTGAATGTTATGAAAATACATGAGTCACTATTGCAGCGCTGCAGTGCTCCCAGCACTCTCTCTCCCAGCCGAGGAGTTTCCTTCAGGCCAGCCTCTCTGCTTCCTCACCACTTCAGACTGTCTGTTTTAGACAAGAGTCATTTATACAACATGGAAGCTGCTGGTCTGAGTAGACGGCGTGATTGTGACTACTGTATTAGCTTTGGCATCTCGTGCTCTCGAGTAGACCATAAAGGCCCCAGAGATAAATGTAGTAGGCTCTGTGTGTGAAGAAGCTTCACTGATCATAAGCTGAGAGAAAGAAAATTGTACAGCACAGTAGAATAAAAATACCACGGGCAATGTAATAACAAGATTTTTTTACTAAGTGTAAATCATCTTGTACAGTACTGGGTTGCTGGTAGAGAGCAGGAACCAGTTTGCATGCTTAAGGTCACATGACACACTGCAGAGGCTCCGTTACTAAATTATGTAGGAGGACAGAGATTTGATGCAGCATGTGGTCTGTTGTATGCCCCTGAGCATGAGTGGATGCTACAGAGGGTAACTGGGTAAGGAGGAAGGATTCTGCTATAGGAATGTCCCATATTAAAATTGCTGGTCGTCTACAGCCAAATATACAGATATCTGTAATGGGTCAGCTTCTTCTTCTTCTTCTTCTTCTTCTTCTTCTTCTTCTGTATTATATGTAGTTGTTAAAAATATGATGTTAATTGATGTTAAAAAAAAATTATATATAATAGAGTCCAGATATGACCGATTTCAAAAAATTTTCCCTGTGTGGTTATTTCTCAGCCATTAAAATCCACAGCGTAGATTTGTCTGTAGATTGGGGACAGTGGCAAGTATATTGTGGACCAAGTGCACAATTGGAAGTAGCCATATTTAATGATTTTAATGACAATTGGTCTCTGTCCCCAAGAATACCCCAAATGCAACCAGTGTGCATTTTAGGTGGAATTACGGCTGTACTCCGGTTGCCGTATGTGGGCCAAATGACAAAAGTTCTGAGAAACTCTACTTAAGTTAAAATATGGTTAGCGTCTAAATGTTAAATTAAAAGTAGAAGTATGGAGCCAAAAAGCTGCTTGTATGAAAGTCAGAAAGTTTTCCCCTTGTGGTTATTTCTCAGCCAGTAAAAGTCATGGAATAGATTTGTCTGTAATAAAAACAAAGGGGAAAAAAGCACTCTGATTTACTAGAACACATGATACAGAACAATTTATGATACAGCATGTTATAAACACTACTTTGAACACACTCTCTTAACAGTTTATGAATGCATTATTGGATAACATTGTTATTAAAGTCCCCGTGAAGTGCCTTGAAATGCGCAGCGTTATTCATCATGTTTATGTAATTTCCACTGAAACAGGAAGTCAGGGCGGGACATATCGAGTGGCTCCTCATACTTTTTAAATAGCAAATAGTGTTTAGCTTACCTCACAGCCCCTGCTAAACCGTACTTGACAGTTAGTACCATGGATTTTTATAATGTTGGGGCGGGGCACTTCAGATTCTAGAGAGCATTTAACTTTACAGAAAATCTGATGAGAAGCTGAAGTGCAGAATGATGTCATCAAAACTGTTGATCCGTATCGGTGGTGGAGAGAGACTGTACATTTTGAATGCACAGATCTTGTAAATGTGAATTGTCTTTGTTTTAGAGCGCACTGGCTTGTAGATCACCTTAAGGCTGACATATTCATACTGAAAGCCACAAAACTTCTATTTTGATTTCATGGGGATTTTAACTGCAGTGCCTTTAAAAAAAAAAAATAATAAAAAAAAAAAAAATAATAATAATAATAATAATAATAATAATAATATCAATGTGTATAATGCCTTTTTAATGCTTGTTATCAAAGTATTCACAGGTAAGTATAAAGAAAGTATAAAGTGATACCAAACACTGTAATATGGGAGCCCAATAATGTTATTTTAGGAAAAAAACATTTATTAAACTCGAACATTTTTCTTAAAATCCAGAAATCTTACATCTTAAAGTCCTGAAACCAAAAATCTCTCCTTTTTTTTTTTTTTTTTTTTTTTAAATTTCACAAATCTTAAGTGCTATTATGATTAATTATATACTGTAGTGCATCAGAAATAATGCAAATAATAAATATCTCCATTTCTCTCTTTGTACTCTGAAGTCATTTACACATTCATTCTTTGTCAATCACCTGTTAGACACCCCCTACCTAGCTAATTAGCACACTTTATTCTGGATCATAATAAATCATCGCCACACACTTTCAGATTTTGCTCATGAATCAGCCCCTACTTCTCAAATCTGGGATCTCATAGAACTTCTCACAGATACTTGTGACCTTCCAATAAATTAAACACGATGGATAACAGTTGTCGGTGCTAATGGTGCGTGCATTTTGCAACAACAAAAATAGCACATACACCAGCAAAAGCAGTCAATAAAGTCAGCGCCAAGAAGACAGAATGAACATTCATCTTGCAGCATAAGCTAAGGGTGAGTCGGAATTAAAACTAGAGGTCTGTCTGTACAAAAGACATGAGAGTTACATGCTAGCAGTCATGATCTTGACTCCAGTAAACACTGATATCTTCAGTTCAGCTTATTGTTTATTGGTATTTTACACCTGATGTAAAGATCGCAGTTCATAAGTGACAGTTGGACATTTGGCATCTCCACACTGTACAATATTTAATATTTACAAATCAGGGCAGCCATGACCGGACTGTGTACAGATCAGAGGGATGTTCTGGGGCCGATAGGTCAAAACCCACACCACTGACAAGATAAATGTTTAAGACCAGCCTAATTTCAGGACATATTTTGCAGTCAATTTTCTAATTATCATGCTGTGTGGGGAAGGCATTAGCTAGCTCAGATTGCAGATGATTAATCCTGGCTAAATATAATTGAGTTTAGGGTTTAGTTATGGCAATAGCAAGTGCATTGTGGAAGTAGCCATATTTATGAAAATTTTAATGGCAATTGGAATCTGGCCCAAACACTGGCCAAATGCAACCAATGTTTGTGTAAAGTTTCAATTTTAGGCCAAGTTTTAAGCATACAGTCTCATCAAGGTGGAGTTACGGCTGTGCTCTGGCTACCATAAGTGAGCCAGATGACATAGTAAGTGGGCCATTACCAGGGTGAAAAAAAGTACTGAGAAACTCTAATTAGGTTAAAATATGGTTAGTTTCTAAATGTTAATTCAAAATAGAAGTATGGAGCCAAAAAAAAAACTGCTTGTATGAAAGTCTGAGAGTATCAACATTTATTCGTACTCAGGTTTTGTTTATTATTACGCCTGGGATCCTTCAGCACAGAGTGTTCAATAATTAAGGACGCATTTTTTAAATTTAGTCTTGGCAGCGTTGACAAAGATGAGGTGAATGTTCTTTCCATTTGAAGTGATGCTGATAAAAATGCAGGTGATTTTGTGTTAAACAATCTGGTGTAAGGCTTTCCAGAAATCATTTTACCCTGCAACTATGTGCGCCCTTTTTTTCTTTTCTTTTTTTTTTGTTTGTTTGAAAGGGTACCATTAGCACAGTTGCACGCAGATTTATTTGACATTGGTGTACAGTAAATTCGATGTTTTGGGGGTTTGTATTCTGAAAAATAGTGTAAAACAACATGATTGGCATAGCAGCTGGGCAAGAGAAAATATATATATATATATATATATATATATATATATATATATATATATATATATATATATATCATGGCATTTGAGATATTTAAGGAGTACTTTTAAGGGCCAAAGAGTAACTTATTTCTTGTAAATTTACTTGAGCAAGAGTGCAAGTATTCAACTTCATAATACTCGAGTAAAGTATCAATATACCAAGATATTACCTAAGTACAATAATGAAGTACAGTTTCTGAAGTATTTTCCCCTCCTGGCCATTATTCATTATTCATCAGGGAAATTTCAAAAAGTGTTTCAAACAACACAACTCCCATCAAACATCCTGAAATACACACAAACGCACAAACAAGGAAACGCACAGAGATCTTTAAGAATCAAAAATGGGAGTTTAAATAACATGTGTCAATATTTATTGGTTGTTCTGTTTGTACTTCTGTTTCAGTTACATAACTTATTTCAGCATTTTGTTTATAACAACATATACACAACCTGTTTAACACATCCCTTTAAATCACAAGTGGTTTCCTTTCTAATATCATCAGCACACTATATGGGGTCTTTCATTATTGTAATCATCATCATTATATATACAATCAAGGTGATATGCAAGTTAAATTGGCAATTTGAAGAAAAAAAAAAAAAAGCTCTGCGTACACAAGAAATACAGAAATATTTCTACAGCAAGGTGTGTTTAGAAAAGCAGGGAACTATTCTTTGTTTCGGTGAGTGGCGTAGCTTTGGTTATAGTGGTAATACATTTTACTCACATGAGTGCTCATAGAAAACAAGGCTTGAAATGGAGACAATTTAAGAAACATTCCCAGTGCTTAAAAATATTTATATATATATATATAAAAAAAATAAAGCCTGACTAGCCTGGTGCATGAGTTAAAGTATAAATGCCAACTTAGCGATATCTTAAACCACTGGTTCTGACAGTGATACTAGTACTGAATGCTTTACTGAATACTTTACAGCACCATATGAGAATCCATATCCAAGAAAGTTTACTTTCTTGGTACAAATATTCCACATTTTAACAGGAAACAAGACAGGAGATAATACTACCTGGCTATAGATTAGAAAACAAAAGAGTAATATGACATTTATCAGAAAAAAATTCATACTTTTTTATGCCAAGCATTCACCAGAATATGACTGTAGGCTTATAATACTCTAATCAAAAGTCTTACATGCAAAAGTTAAAACCTACGTACATGGCTTGGCCTAAATTGAAGTCAAATTTGTCTATGCAAGTTTGCTGCATTTAACTTGCATCAAACATTCTTACCTGTGATCCCCAATTTATATCCAGAATTTATATCTTGATAGAGATTATCTCTGTTAAAATGCATATACAGCATGTAAAGACGTGTTCAAACCATTTCAAGTGGTCTAAGAAGCATTATAGTCATTTTTGATGCAAGTGTAAATGTAGCCATCTGTCCAAGTCACAGTTACCAATCAAACCCTATCCTAATACATTACACCATAATGCTCAAGGTCTATAACTGCCAAAGTCGGTGTCTTAATGAACATTTTGAAGGAACATTTATTATTTGTTTTTAATATAAAACAACTGAAAGCAAACAACACAACAAGCTGGTTGCAGAAGCTACCAGAAGCTGGTTTTACAAATTGATCAGATTTTGAAGATGCATGAAACGAGCAGGTAAAGCAAACAGTGTTTTATCATTCATCGTTTTTTTCTTATTGTATATGCAGTATTCAGTGATCCAGTTTCCATTTCTGAGTTTCAGCAACACATGAATCATCTAAGAACCAAAGGCTTATACCGCGGAACTCCAGGGCCAGGACTATCACAAAAAAAGATACAATCAAGCATACCAAAATTTTATTAACTTCAAATTAGCTTTACATTTTTAAGTGAAGAAACCAAATTAAAAACTTAAAAAATGTAATGCCAAAGAAGTTACACAATTAGGTGAGTCCTGCTTATTTTGAATCAATTAGAGAAAACCAACCAACAATCCCAGAAACTTCTGCAGAAGTGGGAACATATTTAGTATCCGTTTCATGGATAGTCCAAATCATTATGCTGAGACGCTCTATTATTTACTGTAGTTACCCAAAAGTGAACTGTAAAAATGAGCAAAATTTAATTCACATAAGATTTCCTCAATGGTTCTTTAAATGGGTAATGGCTATAGTGTTCTTAAAAAGTTCTACTTAGAACCTTTCCTTGAAAGGGAAACCCTTTATTATAGGGTTTTATGAAGAACATTTAAGAATTTCCCCAATGGGACAAAACCAAATAACCCTTTAATGCAGTTGTTCTCAAAGTATGGTCAATGAAGCATAGTCAGGGTCTGTGATTTTGTAATTTAGTTAATCACAGTCAACCACAATCAATGTTACCATATTTCTAATTGAGTTCTTCTAGATATTTGTCAGTTTGGCTGGTCATTTGAATTGGTGTGGTGTAATCCAAACATATAGCATATAAATAATGTGTTCTGTCAGTAGAAAGTTCAGGAATGCTTTATAGCGCAAATAAATAGACAAAATTACACTGTACATATTTAACGTTCATTAATCAAATCTGTACTGAGTGTCGGTGGAAGTTATTTTAGAGTTAAAGGGGTCCCTGACTATAAAAAAAAAAAAGTTGGAGAACTAAATTAATCTTAAAGTGTGCATTCTTAGAAACTAGGGTTCCTCACGGTATCTTTAGGCAGGGAAACCCTTTGATGTATGATTTTATATAGAACACTGAGGAGTTTCCCCAAAGAGACAAACCAAAGAACCCTTTAGTGCATTAAAATTATTTTTTTAAAAATTCAAAAGCCCTAATCGGATTGAATTAGTTTATCAGGGGCATGTCAGTAATAAATTTTTTGCATGTCTCCTCAGTGATAAAAAAAAAAAATCTCACATCCAGACAGCAATAAAATTACCACAGGAGGAGTGAGTCTCTAGTGGGTTGTATTTACTATGAACCCGGATGTTTGCATCACACGGCCATGTGATAATTCACTCCATTCACAACATGACCTCCAAGCAGTCGAAGAGGCACTGAAATAGAGAAGAGGTGCTGGCTCTTATTTCAGTTTGGGGCGAACCAAAGTTCCAGCAACAATTTGAAAATACAATAAAACAATAATCACAAAGTATTTGAGAAGCATCCATTCTTTTCGTGTCTCGAGACGTGTTTAATATCTTGGGGAGATTCACTAATATGTCCTCTACTAGACTGAATACAGCAAGTAGCAGCAGTCAAAAATCTTTTTTTTTCCAATGCGAGGCGACCTCTGCATATAAAATCACAGACATGTACATCTGGACAGGACTAAAATGATGAGACGACCTCTGATATTGGTAGAAAATAGTATTTGGTCATTTTCTCAGAGTAGGATGGAGAAAAACACAGACATGGCCAATCTGGATGGAAATAAAGTCACAGAATAGCAGGAAATTACCCCAGCATCCCATGTAAATGTAATCCTTCCCTGATTGGGCTTAAAGGTGTAGACTATAGGGTTCACAACAGGGTTCTTCAAGACGCCTTTAGATTGTTGTGTTTTGTATCTTTTTAAAGAAGATCTATTTTAAAAAAAACAAAAAAACAATCTAAATCCACTCAGCACTGGAAATTATAAAGGGAACCCCTTTGTTGTACGTTTTTACACATAAAACCTTCAACAGTACTAGATGGAACTTTTTTTTTGTCCAAAAATGTAGCTTGAATGCACTCCTCAGTCTAACTACGAATATAAACTTGCCAGAAAATGTAACAAATAAAATAATGCCATGAAAGAACCTTATTGCGCTGACCGCACTGAAAAGCCAATATCCACTGGTTAAGTGTTGTTCCTGTCATGTTACTTTCCTTGGTTTTAGAAATCGCTTCTTCAGTGTCACATTTCTTACCTAATGTTAAGAGATCTAATCAACAGAAACAACGATTCATCGCTGTCAGGTGAGCACAATACACTACATATATTAATGCTGGCCTATAACAACGAAGCCAATACTTATCTTTTTCTTTTTTTATATATATTTGATTAGAAGAAACATAAACCTATATGCCTATATACCTAGCTAAAAATGAAAGATTTGTAGGCATCATGAGTCTTTCATTAAGCATCTTGACAGGAATAAAGATGGGAAATGTCTTGAAAATTAAAGAAAAAAAAAATTAAATAAATCAACAAACCCTCTAAGCTATAAGCAGTCTTCTCCTACTCTAATGGCAAAGCTCAGACTGTGCCGAAATAATGTCTTCGAAAAAACTGTAATCCATTATGCCTTGCTGCAGCGTAAAGGGGTTTTTGCAAAGTCAATAGACTAAAACCTGAACACTGGATGTTCAATATTTACTCTAATGAAAGCATTATATATTTGTACGACGTGTTTAATAGCCATACGCCTCTCTATTTTACGTTCTAATCATGACCATAAATCCTGAGCTTTGCACTTGGTGATTTGGAAAACCGAAATATGAAAAGCCGTCAGTGCCCTACAACACCGCTCTTACTACATGAAGCACATACAGACTATTCACAGCAGTCTTTACATTTGTATTCATGTCACAATTAGTTCCCGAATCCTACGCTTACAGCTGAAGTGTATTTACAGGTTTAAATTGGCACTTAACAATTACATATGGATGTCTTCCATTAGCTGTTTGATTAAAAAATATCCCTTTTAACGCTGTCTCAGATGCTTTGCACATCTTACATATCTTTCATCACATTTTTGTACATTTTCTTTTTTTTACTCCAGTTGTGGGAACTGGGTGATCTTCTTCCCCAGTGTTCAGGCCTTAATGCTTGCTCATTGCTAGGAGAAACAAAAATGAAGCCTTTTTAGTCCAGCGAAAGCAGCGGCTGCATGTTCTCCTCCTCGCTTTTGATTTTTTCTGGCCGTTTAAGAACTCCAGGCTCCACCACAGACTGGGATCTGCACATATGAATAAAATATGATCAGCTTTAGAAAGAACAGTGTCAGCAAAAATCCATGGCGTACATATTTCTTGTTGGTTTTGGTTATTGCCTAGAGAAGCCCTGAACTTCAAGTTCTGTATGCCATTATTTTTGGATGTACCACAGCACTGTCGAACTCACAAATTCGAAGGTGTTAATTAATTTTCTATAACAGCACAGCTCTCACAGTAGTTTCGGCTGTAACATAAACGATAGTCTTATATTAATACACTTGTTCTAATCTAAGACTATTAATAAGTGTATTAAGAAAACATATCGTTATTTATCAACAAAGTAAGAATGTAATGGTCAGTAGGATTTCCTTAAAGTAAAGGGTTAAATAATGGCATACTATTTTGAAATGATAAGATATTACTAAATAATTACATAAAAACTTAAACCGAGATGATAAAATGAGATATTAAATTGAAATGACAAAATACCTATCTTGAAATAATGCGATACTAAGTATCTCATTGCAATTCAGGGCTTCTGAAATTGCCATAATTTAATAATAATAATAGATATAATATAGATTTTATGCTGCCTGAGTACTTTACAGCAGCAAGTCATTACAATGTGCACTCTCACAATGGAAGCACTTACTGCAGATTGAACCTGGAAAGGTCATTTTATATAATGTCACCACTGGCCACAAGTCTGCCCTACTTTGGATTTATTCATCTACAGTAGAGGCATAAGCAGCTTTTCAGAGAGAACACTTACATTCATCATGCACAAATCTGGGGCAGGTCACTGGGAAAGATGCATTTAAATGGGTGATTCCGGCGACTTGATAACGATGATAATCCAAGCAAAGTACAATGTTTAGGGATGCAGTTTCTAGTATGTTATTTGTTAAGTGCAATATAATTTCCTTTGGAAAATAGTGATACTGAAGAAGCATTATGTCTGTCTCTATTAATTACAGCTGTGTGTAGTTTTGGGCTTGATAAATTTATGAGGAATCAAATATTGGAAATGCAATGTTTAATAAAATATTTTGTTTAATATGACTCAGAAATATAACTTAAAATGATGAATAGGTTATAATATCATACATGTTATTTAATAAACCACACTCCTCAATTATGGTATAGACGTATATTAATTCTTAATGCTTGCAAAGTCATGCTTCAATTTAATACGTTGTTATAATAAGTTATTTCTCAGTTTTCTAGTAACTATAATTCATAAGTTAAATTCTCAATGGCTCTTATTCATCAAAGCATAGAAACTAGAGTAGACTACAATTGCGATGATAGCTTTAGGACTGCAGTTGCCACCAAAAAAAAGTTTTGTACTCAAGTCTCCATCAGTGAACAGTTGATAACTTATATATCAACCTACAATGAATTTCCTGGTCACACATTCACACTTTTTGACTATATAGCACACAGTTATCGAAGGGAATTATTTATAATCACACTATCCGGTGTCATCCAGATGAGGACGGGTTCCCTTTTGAGTCTGGTTCCTCGCACGGTTTCTTCCTCATATTGTCTCAGGGAGTTTTTTCTTACTGCTTGCACTTGATGGATAAATTTATTAATTTGAAATGTATATCGTGAATTTATATATTTTGTAAAGCTACTGTGGGGCAATGTCCACAATGTGTATTTCTGCTTGCCTATACTGTGTGTTCAGGAAATTTAAGCAATGTTTACTTTTCCTGCAATAAAAATTTGGTGTAATTAACAGTATAAAGTAGTTTGTCATTCTCTTTCTTGCTCGAGATACGTTTGGAGTTAAATACTGTAAATAACACATTTTAAAAAGTTACTGAATTGATTTGCCGAATCGAATCATTGTTAAGTGAATCGAATCGAATTGAATCGTTCTGAATTTTCCAAAAAATCTTTCTGAATTTTCCAAAAAACACTTCTGAATCTGATCAAAAACTAATGAATCATGAATCAAATAGAAGATTCACACCCCAATTAAAAGTGCTATACAAATAAAATTGAATTGAATTGAACTGAATCTTCCTGTAGAGATCAAGTTCTTTAACCAACACAGTGGTTAAAACCAGTCATTCTGCATAAAAATCTTGAAATCCTTGCTAGCTAAATGTGATTCTGTCACACAGTGACTGTCACAATTCGATGAAATTGCTGAATAGTTCTGAAGTCTACACTAACTCAAATAACCACTCAGTACAACCATGCTGAGCAGAATAGCATCTCAGAACATACAACACAACCAAACCTTGAAGTGGATGTGCTACAACAGCAGAAGATTGGGTTCCACATTGGGTTCACATTGTTCTCCCTTATGTTTATTTTATGACATTTTTTATCCACAACAGGTTCCACTCCTGTCAACCATGAACGGGACTCTGGAGCTACATTTCACTATAAAAAGTGTTTTCCCTTGGCCACCACACATATATCACAATAGTTTTATTTTTTTTTTTAAATAGCAAATTTCTGTAATGTGAGAGGTCAGTAGCTAGCAAGGCACATATGTCAACATCGAGGCATTCTGAGTGAGTGGCACAAACAAAAAAAATATGTAAACTTGTTGTGCTTCCAATGATAAGCTGTAATGGACACAAGCTGTTGGTTTTCTGAGACTAAAGGAGTCACTGAGCCTCAGGCTGTAGCCTTCTTTCAGACAGATTATGCTCACAGAGCAGCAGTGGAGACAGAAGTCAGATTGATGCTAAAGGGAAAGCATCATCGCATGTATTCATGCTCCAGAGAGCAGCTTGCAGCAGCATTGTATCACTCACTGAAGGAGGCACGTGACAGGATCTTTTTTGTCTAAAGCTGTTCGCATGGACCGGTAGCTCGAACAAGCCCTGAAGGCAATCGGTAAGACAATGAACTGGAACTTCTAGACTTGTAAATGTGATCTAATCTAGCAGGTAACTACAACACACTGAAAACAACAGACACATACAGTACTGTAAGAACATAGGACTACAGGGAACCAGAACAGAAACATAGCTCTAATAGCACGCAGGCCTTTTTGAACTGCTCCTCATTTGCAATTTTAGTAAGCGGCTCAGTGATGTGCCCTCAAGCAATCCTCTGGATGACTCACTAGAATGAACACTGAAGCACATAAATTGTGCGTTTCTCCACTTTGCTATCAAATGAGCCAAATTAATTTGCATTATTCCTTAATGTTGAACAAATACATTTCAGATTAAATTAATTTAAGGCGTTTTTAACACAAAATGCTGCTTCTGTCATTGCTCATATGCTTATGTGAGTAACCATTAGATCACACACACACACACACACACACACACACACACAGTGATCTCATGTTCATCTGACTCAGTGTAACTCAGTTGGAGCAACACTAAAGAAATAACTCCATAGCAACCTGCAGAATATAATAACGTTATATTAATATATTAAATAACGTTATATATAATAATCTGATTGCATCCTGGCTAGTGTTAGTAGCACTCATGTGAACCAACTCTCACTCCAACCCATGTGTTTAGCTGTAGTTCTTGGCATAGGCAGCCTGGACACCATCTAAAGGTGGGGTACTCCTGTACTTTATCAAGCCCTCTGTTGTATCTCTGAGTCCTCTGGTTAAATGTGTCTTTTCATTGCTTTAAGCTCCCACAATGCATCAATGATACTCTAATCCTGTGCCCATGTCAGCTGTGCATTGATTTGTCCTGTTAAATTCCTATTTACTTTGTACATTTAAAGAATATAGTACATTTAAAGAATATATAATAATTATAATTACACAATCAGATATTCATCAGATTATAAATACAACACACTTTAAATGACTGGGACAAAAATCGGACAATAACATTTCTAAAATAAAGCCTACACAGAATCTTTAGCACTTTCAATTCCAGGATCCACGTCATCCCAAAACCTGGTTGCCTCTGCCAGGAGGTTAAGACTTAGCCATATTGTAGATGGAGTGTTTAACAAAATAATAAACTAATAACCCAAAACATACACCAATCATTTAAGCATTCCAGAAATCTCTCAAAGGAACACAATCAGTAAATCCATCTCAGTCTCCAGACTTACACCTATGTCAGAGCTAAAAAGGAACACAACATGCACAAACTGAAGAATGTAAAGGAGTGTGTACAATGTTCTGTAAATAGATGTAGACCCAAGATCCCTCCACAAGTGTTTCCAACCATGCTAGGCATTACAGCTGTGACTTCACCAGAGAAGGGTTCTTCATATGTTAAATGTGAAGGTGCCAATAATTTTTGATTTTTGCAGATAAAACTGTACTACTTAAAACAAACATATTTTGTTCAAATAAAAGTGTACAGCATACGTTCAGTCCAAAAATCACTCATTTCATGCGTTATTTTATATATGCATGTATGCCCATTTGCATGAAGGATGCCAATAATTCTGGCGGTCACTTTAATTTAATTTAAAAAATCAGATTGCTGATAAAAGACCAAAAAAAAAAAAATCAAAATTATATTATTTTTTAAACTATTCATGATCATTGTACTGAGAAAATATTACATGTAAATGTATATTGAATCGCAAAAAGGAGATCGAAGCGCTTGCACTGAGCAGAAAAATATAACCAGAGGAATAAAAAGTATTGTGTGTTCTTTCTATAATTAATTAACTCCCACCTCTGCGCATAACTCAGTTTTATATCACTAAATCACTGTTAGCTCCTTTAACCTCTGTCTGCTTGGACTGGATTTTTGCTTTACTCGTAAGTCTCTTGTGATGTCTAATGAATAAATGCAGTGCTTATTAGTTAAACAATAAAATTGTACTTATAATATTTACTGAATTCATTAAAAAAAATAAACTTTTACAATTATTATACCATAAATAATGTTCAAGTATTAATTAAGGTTTAAATATTGCATTGTTCTATGTTATGGAAACCATAATAGAGATAAATGTCAGCTTTATTTGAGATAATTGTGTTGTGTGTAATGGCTACTGCTGTCTTAATTTAAGATTTCTGTAATTAACAAACCATGAGAAACTGTAGGTAATGTTAACTAAGTAATTAACATCTATAATTATTTGTTTATTGGAAAATAATCAACAACAGGGTGAGGGGTTACAACAGGGTGAAATCTGAAAACAGAAATCCTAACATCCTAAAAAGAGGAGTAGGCCATGTTTTCGTTTCATGGCAAGTTATGTACTGTATAGAAAAATCCTAAATCCTAAAGTTTTTTCTTTTTCTTTTTTCCACAGCCAACACCAAAACAATTCTCTCTATTTTTTTTTTATTAAAGAAAGACATCACATATTATACATATCAGTATAATTACATTTAATATTGTGGAACATCTGCAAAACAATTTATTTCCTGTCATTATTTGCGTTACAGCCGCTATGAACTGTTGTTCATTGTTCACCATCTTCTCTTTTTCTCTTGTTTCAAATTAATAAGACGAAAAAATGCAACTTGTCATGTGACAGAGAATCCACAACGCTCAATATTTGGAAGATCTACCGACATTATTAAACTTAAATTTATGTATTTATTTATTTATTTTAATTTGTATAGCACTATCAGTTCCGGATATACATTTACATTTCTACATTTATAAGGAACGGCTTTACCTCTGACTGTTACAAAGTGCTTACACTGGAGATTCCTTCCGAAAATGTTAAACGTCTCCTCCCAGAAAACTTCATTGTATAAACAATTACACACTTTTTTAAAACTGTTTATGTGAAGTATTTGCCATACAAGTCCCTGTGAATGATCTGTTACTATAGAAACGATAACGTATCTGAACAAGTGCATTAATATAAATATGATTTCTCTTGCAGCCAGCACTGCCGTCAGAGCCGCTGGTACAGAAAATGAATCGACACCTTCTGACCAATCAGAATTGAGAATCCAACAGTGGTGTGGTATAACTAATAATATTTACCCCCATAAACGTGTCAGGAACGACAGATGAGTACATTCTTCACTCTAATAATTACATTTCTTTCACTGTAGTTACTAAATATAATGCTTTAAGATGAATAATTGAATTAAAAATGTGTTTAGTTTAGTTTTAATTAGTGATTTCAATAAATACTGAATGTGAAATGAAAGGGTTAACACACTGACCGTTTCATGCTTTTCGGGGACAGGTCTTTTTCCAGGTCTTTGACAGAAAGGGTATAGGACTCGGGGCAGTAGTCAGTCTCCTCATCATAGGCGTGGTCAAGCAGAGTCCTGGCCCACGTGCCCATGTCATAGGGGGGCATCATACCACCCAACTCAGAGGGCAGAATCTCCGGCACGATCAGCTGGTGTAGACTATTCAGATTATTCCCATGCATAAAGATCTGCATAGGCAACACATCAGGAAAACAAACAGTTAAAACCTGTCAGTTTATCTAGCAAATTCTATCATTCTATCGATCTGGGTGCTAATCTGATTAGCCATTGCACCCTCTCCTCCTTTCACTCACCCTTTCACTCACCCTTTTTCTTGTTTTGTCCTTCAAGAAGGGTCGGATGACCGTATACAGAGCGTGGATGTACCACGGCTGGTTGACAAAATGGATGCCTCCAAACCTGGCTGGGAAGCTGTCCTGTATGGATCAGAATATAGAAATGATTAGTCCTTCAATCATGCTGTCCAAAGTAGAATTATACCCCACAATGAATACAACACTTGTATATTTTAAAGTGAGAAATCAGAAATGACGATTTGCCCATGTACTGTGAGCAAAACCATTGTTGTGTAAAGCACTAATTTATTATGCACTTGCCTGGTTCATCCCAGATTTTACAAGAATATTCCAACAGGGAGAAATAACGACATCAGGACAGTAATTCACATTAAAAAATCTCCACATTGTTCATCCAATCATCTTCACTGAACGGTTATCCACGTGTATATGACAGTGCTGTTGAATTCTCAAAGTTGATTGGTCTGAAAGTGCAGATTAATTTTCAGCAGCTCTGATAATAGTTCTGACAGCAAGGCAAATCACAGGTTTATATTAATCGCTCGTTATTGTTTTCATCCTAACAACTCATTCTTAGTGACCTGTACAGTGGATGCTCCACATCATCTAACTTAATAATACACGCATTACAAAAACATATATGTATTATTTACCAAAGAAATACATATAATCATTTATTTGGTGAAGCGGTCCAAAGTGTAATGAATACTTTAGTTAATATATAAGTTTAGAAAATAAGATAATATAATATATATTTATTATATAAAATAATATAATAAATAAGTTTTCCAACACAGGAAAGCTATCAGGACTGAAGTTTGCGCTTTATGATTTCTGGATAACAAGATAAGCTACATTTCTGCCTTATTAACTTCTAGAGAGAGAGACTAGTGACAGTACACTCTTGTTTCGTGCACATCCCACAACATTAAACATAACAAATTGCAACTCGTTAAGGTACAGTCCTCTCCAAAAGTATTGGAAAGGCAAGGCCAATTCTTATTTCTTGCTAAACACTGAAGACATTTGGGGTCGAGATGTAAAGATGAATATCATACGATAGATCAGAATTTCTGCTTTCATGTCCTAATATTTGTAAATGTATTATGTGTGTGTGTGTGTATATATATATATATATATATACATACATACATACATACATACATACATACTGGTTTGAGCCTTGGATTTCACCTTTTTGTTGTTAAAAAGGATAAACCAACATGAAGTCCAGAGAGCTGTCTATGGGAGAAAAGCAAACCATTTTGAAGCTGAGTAAAAAGGGAGTGTCCTGTTATGAGTAAATAACAGTAACGCTGATTCACATCGGGTCACATCACACCTCTTCATCATTGATTACTTTCCTATAATAGCAGGCACCTAAGTGTTTTACTCATTTCCTGGTATAAAATTGTTATTTGATTCATCAGTATAACAATACACAGTCTCAATATATGAACATAACACAGCAGTTAAAAAGCTGAATCTTTGACACAAGTTTATATTTTGCCATGGTTTAAAAAAAAAGAAGACATGCTTCTATTTGTAGAAAGAAAGCACTTGGGTGCCATGTGATTGTGTATTTATGAAGCTATGTATAGAATTTGAATGCTTATGCCCAAGGAACAGAGTATATAATATGAATTCTCTAATTAAAATATCCAATAGGAACAATAATAATTAAAAAATGAATGCAGTTACATGTTCCATCTAGGATCCTAAAGGTTTCCTTTGTTTGTCCCTTAAAGATTCCATGTAGTACCCTATAAGAATGGGTTTCTTTTCAACAAATGTTTTAAGTAGTACCCTTTTGGGACCTAGGAACCTTTTTAAAGACCCAATTCAGCATGAAATCAAAAATGACATGTATAAAACCTACAAAACATGACATACCACTTGATTTATACCTCTACACTTGATTTACAACCCACTGCAAAGCATGACGTGGCATAAAATTCACATTTCCTGCTGTTTTGTTGAACACAGCGTCTTTGTACCTTAAGATCATTATTTGGGTGTCGGTCTGTTGCCTTCTGGTGAGTGTAATGTTAAAATACTTCTCTGGGCTTCTTGCTTCCATAACAGCTGTTCTCTATTTAACTGTAAACATTCACTGAATAACCTTATTACCGGAACAAAAGCCAGATCTCTATCAGATTTCTTGAAATTTAATAACAGCTTTAATCCGATCTGAAATATCGAATGTATGACCACATGGATAATCTTGTAACTTATGATGCAGAGATCATATTATTACTGTGCGTGTAAAAGCACTAGTTATCACAGCAACTTGCATTTTTATTCCTGTTTTTATTTCACGTAAATTAAAATCAATCATATTTTAGTTTGACAGAATTAAAGAGACAAGCTGTTTGTTTTTGAGGTACTTGTGAGCATTGTGAGCATGGTGGTGGTGTTGGTGGAGAACAGATGTGCGGATTAGGATTTGATGCTAGAGACTCACTGAAAATCCCTTTGGCACCAACTTCCACATGAGAGAGAACAAAGTCTGGACAAAACTCCAGAGGAGAGCCACAAAGCATTAACCAATAGACTACACACACACACACACACACACACTTTTCCAACCCTGCAATTTCTCGTCTCAAACAAAGAAGTGAAAGTAGAGCTGAAGATAAATAATGCCGAAATACATCAAGGGTATCTGTTCCTCAGAGAAGGTAAGAATACTAAAGTGGAAAAAGAACAGACTGAAGTGCAGGACATGAGTTCATATCGATCTCTGGAGTTGTTAAATAATCCTGTTAGACATGCCATGTCTTATTGTCCAGAAAACAATCTTAGCTGGGTACCATGGTCTGAAATGATGCCCTTTTTCCATTTTGTTGTGGAGGAACGAAAACGTGGTGTTAGGACAATAATCAACACTGCTGTGGTGTGATGCAGCCTGATGCAAAGCACATCGAACCTGATCATTTTTTCAGCACCAGCATATCCTGAAGTGTTTTATTCCTCTTATGTTTCCACAGCAATTAGTAAATAATTATTTTGTTTATTTATCCATTACAGTTACATTTAATGTTATGGAACATCCAAGAGACAAGTCAGTCACCCCCCCTCCCCCCCGTCATTTAACCAGTTATCCCATGTTTTTAAGAATGCTAATAATTTTGCAGTTTGCCATATATTGAATGGATTTGAAAACATAATAATAATAATAATAATAATAATAATAATAATAATAATGCACACTGCATCCTAGCAAACCGGTATTTTTTTCATAACGTTTCAGAAAAAAAAAATTAATATTTATAGGAGGCGCACACGTTAATTAGAATTAGATTTTTACAACTACTAAATTCTACACCTACATCTACAAGTAGTGTTTTGAAGAAAAAATCAACAGATTTAAATGACAGATTTACTGAATCTACTTTCAGTGTGTTGATAATATATGTATTTATGCCACTTTAAGAAAAATTATAATGATTAATAATAGTAACACTTGTGATCTTGTGATTTTTAACACTCACTCCCATTGGACACACTGTTCCTAGTCAGAGTTATAGTGTGTTATGTCCCATGAGTAGAACTTCTAGCAGTGAAATGCCTCCTTTGTTGCCATATGGGATTTCTATGAGGCATAAGCAAATTTCTAGAGAACTGACCCTTTTTTTATTAATAGCAACAACCACATAGCGTATGGAGTATTAGACCAGAAGGCAAAATCCATAGACTTCAGAAAAGCTGAAATCGGCCAGATGGAACGATTATGGATATAAAGTGCTCTCACAAAAAGAAACTATCAAAGCCAAGAATGTATATATAGTATGTTCGAGAATGACCACATCTAAATGGAGATATAATCCATTCATTCATCTCCAGTAAGCACTTTATCCTGGTGGAATGGAGGTGGATCTGGAGCCTATCCCTGGAACACTGGGTGTGAGCCAGGAATATACCCTTGTAGATGTATTTCTAACACACACATATACACACACACATTTACACACTTATGGTGGTCTGCACTTAACCTTAGTGGTTCCAAAGCACTTTTTCTCATTCACCTATTCACATACACACTCACACAGCTCACTCGTAGCAGAGCGATCAGGAGCAACTTGGGGGTCAGTGTCTTGCCCAAGGACACTTCGGCATGTGGAGTCATGTGGGCCGGGAATCGACCCGCCAACCCTACGATTAGTGGACAACCTGCTCTACCACCTGAGCCACCGCCGCGCCAAACCTAGAAGCTTATCCATCCAATTTATAGATTAAAAGTCTTAAATTCTGAAGTGTTGCCAAGTCAGAAGAAACTCACATGGACCTGGGGAAACCATGCAAAACACCACACAGAAAGTTGGAAATTCTGAGGCGTCACCAAGTTGGAGGAAACACAAAAAAACGAACGCGGGGAGAACATGCAAAGCTTCACACAGAGAGTAACCCGAGCTGAGGATCAAACCCCTGGAGATATAATAAAGATATAGCGCCCTGGAGAAGTAATGTTTTACCCAAAGCAGACATGCTAACAGGAACATCAGCACACCAACACAAGAAGAAGGTCATCAAACTAACTGAAGCGCTGCAGGTGTTTTAGGTGCAGATTTGGCCCGTTAAGATAAACGGTTTGACTCTGCTGCACAGCAAAGCGAAAGACAAACATAACCTAAATTTATCAGCTCCATTTTCCAGCCAGCCAAATAATTACTTTACCTCCAGCCTCTTAGGCCCAGTTATGTCGTGTGCCATTTCTTCAGCTTTCTGCTGTTCTGGTAGCAGACTGAACATCCAGATGCGGCATGAACACTCTGTTAGCTTTGAGTCACGTAAACTGCTGCGTCTCGGAAAGGTTTTAATCCACTCTCTGGAATGTTCTCTGTTTTCTTCAATTTTGCTTCTGTGTGTTCTATGAGAAAATGACTGCTGGCCCAGTAAATATTGCACATACCCCATGCGCAAAGCTATGCAAGGAAATGCTGTGAAATTAACTGACTTGCTTGATACCAGTTGCTCTGTAAGACTACTAATTAGAAAATACCAAAATTATTAGAGATATCTGTAGATTTACACAAAAAAAAAAAAACCTTGGAAAATAAATACAAATGATTAATAGGACCACAATGTTTCTGGTTCATAGAGGCATAAAAGCCGTCCTTCATGTAATTTCATAAGCTATGTGAAAAAGGAATGTTGACTCGCTTTTCTAGACAGCATTTTCTACTAATAAAATTACATGTGAAGTTAAGGCCTCAAAGGATTCCATGGTTTGTTTGTTTTTTGCATCAACTTTTGCTGTGTCTAGACCTTTTCTCAGTTGTGTCTAGAACAACCCTTTGAAAACAATCATGTGCTGTCGAACCCAAAACAACCAGTGGAGAGAAAATGCAAACTAATAAAGCAGATCAGGTGAGAATGTAATATAGGCAAGAGATAGAGATACTTAAAATAAATCATTTAGATGAACTGAATTAAATACAAATGACAAGAGGACAAAGATTCAAATACACTTTTAGTAATAGTAGCATAATATATTAATAGTATAAGATATATATAGTATAGTCATAGCTGTGATCTTTGCAAATTTGTCTGAATTTAAACAATCAAAAAAAAAAATCTAGGTTTCACCCACATTAAATTTACATTTATGCATTTGTATGGCATTTGCCAGACGACCTTATCCATGGCGACTTACATTTATCTCATTTATACAACTGAGCAGGGCATTGTTCAGGGGCCCAGCAGTGGAAGCTTGGTAGTGCTGGGATTTTGAAGTCATGACCTTCCGAACAATGCCTTAACCACTGAGCTACCACTGCACATTAAGGCTCCCAGCTATTAAAATAGTGCAGTGACACCAGTAGTAGTAGTAGAAGTATTAGTAGTAGTAATAATAATAATAATAATAATAATAATAATTACAATAAAAACAGGTCAAAACTAGGAAAACTATGTTTTTTCCTCATTAATGAGGGGTCCACGAAGACACAATTTTCCTCCATTCACAGGTGTTACAGCAAAACTGAGGTCAAGTCATATGATTATTTATTTCATAATGTCATTTATATATTTAACTTTGCCTTCATAAGACATTTCATTGACTTTTGTATAGAGATCCATTTACAATTACACAAAATATGAATTTCAGGCTGAAATATAGTGGTTACACGTATTCTGTCAAATTGCTGTATACTGCCGGTGACAGTGGTAAGGTTAGATGACAGAGATAAAACTGTCACAGATAGACTGTATGAATCTACAGTTCAGAGAAATCAGCCCCATCGTCTATGTCATACGGTTCTATGTATACCGCTTACAACCATTGGTGGTGCTGTTACGCTTGGTTACACAAGCGTCTAAAATAATCCATTTTAAGACTCTTTTTTTTTTACAGCAAATAATCTGATGTGGATGACAAAAAGACTTCAATGTAAGATTGCATGTTTATCTTTTAAAGACAGATGGGATTAGCCTTGCTCACACATTTATACCAGCTGCCCTTGTAAGTAGATAAGTCAGTAAAAGTCAGTAGATAACTGAGATCTTAATACTCGCTCAATCACTTTCAGTAACCACTTTATCCTGATCAGGGTGAGATCTGAATATTGATGTGCATTAACGCTTCACTACTCGCTCTTAGTTAACTCTGAACAAAGCTCTTTGTTGCTCTCATCTCTTAATGGTGCACAGATTAGATAATGCAATCAACATAATGCAAGAGGGTGGATGAGTTATTTTTGGAATCACCATGAAAAGCCTGGTCCATCTGTCCATCTGAATCGATCTATAAGATCATACAGACTTTTGATGTATTCGAATAGTTGTAATCAAAGGTGAGACCCTGTTTGATGTTATTCATTCGTCATTTATTCTTTATGACACCCTTACTTCAAAACTACACTATTTGTAGCATTACTCCAGCCATTTTCTACACCTTTAGGGTCATATCTCAGATGCAGATCTCTTTAGCTCTCATTCCTTTAGAAGTCCTTTTAAATCAGTAATATTCAATGACGGACATTTTGATTGGGTCAACATTTTGCCAGTTGAATGTTGTATGTGAAAAATAAAAATCAATAATTTTTTCATCTGTGTACACATGTAGTAGATTCTAATATATTCCTGTCAGACCTACGTTATTCTCTAAACACACACACACACACACACACTGCAGACCTTATCAATCTGTTGTGGCTGAGTGACATGAATGCGTTTCTTTCTGTGAACGCAGCCCATCTGGAGGGTGCATAGCATGGCGGTTGGACAGGTTGCCAGGGAAACTCGGCATGGGGTGGGATAAGGAAGATCGGTCAGCTCTGATTGGCTGCCAAGCGTGGGTTATTTCTCAGGACTAAGACAGACAAAAGGCAAGTCCAAGACACTGAAGGAAACAACAGAGGCCTACAGGAACAAAAGAGGTGCTACTTGAGAGACAGCCTCATGCTCTCTTTCCTCCCTGTTCGTCTGAGGAGGATTCGACGGCTTATTGCTTTTGCAAAAAAACAGCCATTTTCTACGCCTGCATCATGTGTTCCTTTTAAGCCCCCATTTGGCGATGCAGTGTATACTTCAGCTGTTGTCTCACAGGGTCCTTTTGAAACGCCATCCTTGTTTGAATCGGTTCGTTTTGGCCAATTTAAACAATTTTCTATCCAAATTCAAATGTTTTCATCATCTGTGTAAATTCCCAAGTCGAAATCCTTAGAAAATTTCAGCATTCATGTCACTCATAATACACAAATGTAATTTCCTTACATATCCTACGTACTTCCTACAGCCCTGCTCTCTCTGAGGTAAATTTAGACTGGGAAAAAAAAGCACAGAAAGCCCTAGTGCAGAACAGAGCTGTGGTTGGTGGATGATAGATCATGCGTTAGATTCAGGCGTGGGCGTGCTGCTGGAAGAGCCCTGTGAGTGAAATCACATATGTGTTCCAGCTCCCAAAGAAGTCGTCGTAATCACAAAACAACTTTAAAAAAATCAAAATAAAACCATGACGCAAACACACATACTTCAACATGCCATGCTAAGCAGAGTCTCTCAATGCTATGCAGCTTTATCCTGAAATGCATTGCAAAGAGAAAGATTACACTCAGTCCATCTGCTTCTAGACAATAAGAAAGAAGCAGTGAGTGGGGGAAAAAATGGTGAAATATCATCGTGAACAAACACTTGTGCTAAACAGAGGAGGATGAATATAGACCAGAGCATGTATTACATGCAACAGCATGTATTTGAATTGTCATCACAATTTTTGGCAACATTAATTCATTATAATCAACCCGATTATTTGTGAGCGCAACTGAATCTAGACGGAGGTTTTTCTTTTATTGACATCATAAAATCATGGGATTATAAAGTTAAATGATTTAAAGATATTGAACCTCAGGTTTTGATCCTCAGTAAGGTCAAATCAGATGCAACTTTTGAACTTTATATTCTTTAAGCGGAATTTTGGTGTAAAGCTTCTAACATCTATTCAGTGTCGTGTGAATAGCTTATTCAATTCAATTCAATTCAGTTGAATTGAATTCACTTTGAGAATAAGAATCCTGCGATGAACACGGGATGGTTTTTATGATTACAGCAGCAGTCTTTAGGTAGAATTCGATAGTATCCAGGTGAGATTATCCACTGAAGCAAGGATGAGATTTGGGCATAAAGTGTTTTCTGGAAGGGCAATCAACATGATCTTATTTTGGCAAAATAAAAGTCAGACAGAACCTAAGTCTTGACTGGGGAATTAAATCATTAGTTACTCATTCCTCAGATAGGATTACAAAACATTATATTTATATTTATATACATATATCTGTAAAGAGTGTTTGTCTAAGTAGAAAAAAACAAACCCTTAAGGTTCTATACAGAACCATACACATACTCAAAAAAAGCAACATTTAATGCACATAAAGTTTGTTTAGGTTTGCCCCTTATTTTATCTCAAATCCATACACCATTCAGCCATAACATTAAAACCACTGACAGGTGAAGTGAATAACATTGATTATTTTGTTACAATGGTACCTGTCATGGAGTGGAATATATGAGGCAGAAAATAAACAGTCAGTTCTCGAAGTTGATGTGTTGGAATTAGGAAACAGGGCGTAGGAAAAGGGTGCCGTTTTATGCCCTTCTGATATTACACTAATTTACAAATAGGTATGTGAAGTAAATGTAAAATACATTTGAAACATAGGCAAAGTGTCTTTACAACAATCTACATGCAACGAAAACATTAATAAAGCACTCGTCTACAGCAGTCCACAGCATTAGTCCTGTCCTGTCCCAGTACTACACTTTACCTTGAAATATAATCATTAAAAGACGTCATAATATAAATCATAATATTTTTTGCATTAATGTGTGAATCCATTTAACATCTAATGCTTAAAACAACCTTTTCCACAAGATCTCCATTGTAGTTTATAAAAAAAATAAAATAAATAAATTTAGTTCACTCATTCAACCCTGTTACCTGAACCCATTCACCCTCATTAAATATCTGGAATATTCCAAAGCTCACATGGTCAAAAGGAAGTCAACAGAAATCCCAATTTCCTGATGATCATGTGAAAAAGAAAAGTGAGTTTTCCTCTTCTGTTTTCTTTATTTTCAATGATAGTGCGATAATGACTGATGAGGTCATTTAGAAAATGCAAGGCCGTCACCAAAATTATAGATTGAGAGTTAACTTTTAAATAAAAACAAATAAGTTTTAAGGAAATCATTCATTTGTCTATGCGCAATGTTCTCGTGCAATTAGTGTGGACACTTCTTTGCGCAACATATTGTATAGTTGCTTATCCCATGCTAAAAACACAACCTTGTTACTTATATATTGGCCAAATCCAGGCAAGTAAGTTTGTAAAAAATAAATATTGTTGCATGAGATAGGTGACCACATGTTTGGGATGGTTAAAAAATAATGCATGATTTCTTAGATTCAATGTTGAAAATTATAATTTAAAAAAAAATAATAATAAATTTTTTAGATTTACTCCAGTGTCACCCAAATCATGGAAGCATTCGTGTGCTAAACCTAACAGTATTTAGCACATATGTGTACATACGCCTTTCATCTCTTCCCTTCCCTTTCCATGTGTCAATCATACAAACATTTACGAACACACACATGCACGCTTTCGTTCACAGCAGGAACACCACATGACACATGGCAGAGATGACGTCGCTACTTAAGGCTGATCTGTGTAATGTGTATGTGCTTGTGAGGAAATACTCGCCTCGGTGTGCTGGAACAGTGTCACATGACCGTCCAACTTATTCCAAACTTACAAAATATGACAAATTTAATAACACATTGCGGATGCTGACACGTACAGGAGTACTTCTACATCATTTCTATGCATCGCCTTTGTTTTCCTTTCAAACGACTACAAAAGCACTGTCCCACGCAGTCGGTGAATGGTGTATTCTGGAGGCAAGATGCTAATGGCAACGATCAATTATTCACCAGCTAATCTGTCTGAAGAGGCGCTGGAATGTGGAATGGGCTCATCATGGGCCGGCATTAAAATTCAGTCAACAGGCTACACTTGAAGCTGTCTGCATGGCAAATCAGAGCTCAGACTCCCTAGTTGGGAGGGGGGGGTTATAGGGGGAGCAATACCCTTACGAAAATAATCACGTACATTTTGCATGTGATTATGCAAACAATGTGCGATCGTGTGAAAAAAGTATGAAATTGGATTTCAACATTATTGCTTGTGAAATCAAGAAAATTATGTCTGAGAAATAAAACCACATGTGCTACAAAAATTAATTGCATAAGAAATCACGTGCGACAATCAGAGGTGTAACGTTACACATATTGATATCAGGTCCAATACCACACTCATTTACTCATACCCATAAAGTTTGCTCGGATAATGACATCTCATAGCAGGTGATGCTACAGTTTGTGACGTAAACCTAGTGTACCTTGTCACGCCTATGAACAGCATGAAATGACAGCTACATTTACATTTACATTTATTCACTTAGCAGATGCTTTTATCCAAAGCGATTTACAAATGAGAAAAATACAAGCAAAGCGATATATCAAGCAGAGAACAATACAACTGGTGCTACCATACAAGATCCATTAATTAAATTCCAGAAGAAGCAAAGTGCACAGAGTAGAGGTGTAAGTGCAATTGTTTTTTTTGTTTGTTTGTTTGTTTGTTTTGTTTTGTTTTTATTATGAGTTGGTTAGGTGTTCATGGAAGAGGTGGGTCTTTAGCTGTTTTTTGAAGCTGTTTTTTTTTTTTTTGCTGTTATTTTCACAGCTCTGTGAAAATATCTGTGAAGAGTTCACTGCTACAAGCAAATGCTTGCTAGGTAAGTAGAAAATGTCTACGTACAACCCTAGGTCAAAACAAGGCTTTCCAATGCAATGAAAAAAACAAAGTAATTCACTTACCACTCTACACAAGCGGTTTTCCCAAGTGGAACAAAAACGCTTCTCCACTGCAACCTTATTCAATCCAAGGCAACTAATGTACTGTAGCTGGCTAATGCACTTCGTTTAAAATCAGCTAGCTAACAATATAAAGAAACAAAATTGACTAAATTAACAAAATTTCCCTTGTGATTACTTGTTATTATTAAGTCTTACGGTTTGAAAATATAAAAGATGCTGTAGCGTTACTACAAAATTAACTTGCGATGCAGCCTGAGCTCATGATAATTTTGTAGGAAATTCAATAAACAAGGGCAATGTCAATGGAACACAACACTTAAAATTATTATTTTTTTTTAACAAATATCCAATCCTCTATATCAACTCCATTGCACAACGGTGCCACCTCACAGTTTCACATCTTCTCTCCGTGTTCGTGTGGGTTTCCTCTGGGTTCTCTGGTTTCTTCCCACTCTCTCCCTGTATGTATATATGCATGGTGCCCTGTGATGGACTGGTGTCCCACCCAGGATGTTCTCCAACCTCACAACCTGTGTTCCCAGGATAGACTTTGGATATTCCATGACCCTGACTGGGATAAAGCACTTGCTGGAAAATGATAGCCTCGTGAAAACAATTGAATGTGAAATTACTTAGTGGTGAGTAATTCTTACTTCTAAATAACTGTACTTCCTTTAGGTGGGTTCTCAGTGATCACATATTCATGTTTAAACCGTGCAAAGCTGACATGATAAGAATGCACTTGATAAAATATAAAGCATCATTTTGGCTTATATTTCCTCTTACGATAAACATCCATCTCTCCATTTTCTATCACACGGACACACACTGTAGCCAATCAGCAATGATCAAGGTCAATGATGAAGGACCTACCCTTCATGTTTTGAGTTAATGCTTTGTTTATGTTGTTTGTTCATGTGTATTGAGCTTATGGGCCATACATTGATTTCACATTGGCTTCACTGTGTTAATCCTTTACTGTTTGCCATTTTCTTCAAAGCTGTGTGAAGATTCATTGCATCATTTGGCAGTAGGTTGAGCTCATTAAAATGTTCATTCGATATTATACAATATACACTATAACTGTCTGTGTGTCATTTACACTTAAGACCTTGCACCATTTATACCTGTTCATGAATTAACCACTCCAGTCTACTCCGACTCCGAAAAAGACCAAACACTAGTTGTTACAGTGTAACAACTAGTGTGTCCACTAATTAAGAACCTTTTGCTTTGTAGTAATAACAACTCTAACAGGTGTAAGATTCTGTCAGAAGCTAAAATGCTACCCAGCTATGATAAGTAATTACAGTGGCACAATAGACGTCCCTAATTGCTATGCAGACGATGTTCCCAAGCCTCAGAACATAAGGCCAACACTTGTTAGTGTACCTCACAGAGAGAATAGCTAATGCCCTTTACCAGACTGACTTCCTCAGACTCAAGCACCTGCTTGAGAAACAACATTACTATGCAATTCAAAGGCTGATGAGGATTATGCAATTCAAATGGTTCGTAGGTTGTTAAACAATCAGAGCAGCCAAGAAAAGACATACAGTTTAAAAATAATAATAATAACAATATAATAATACTGTGATCTCTTGTAACTGGTGGAACTATCCACCTGAGCAGAGAAGAAGAAGTTGCATGCAGTACAAAGCTCATGTGGTTTCATTTCATCGCATTATTGCAATCATTATCAATAAATTGAGATTAAAACCATTTAGAATGATTTACTTGTACATTGTATAATAATTAAATGTATCATAAATATTGTAAGTTCCCTTATAAATCAAATGTATTGTCCTTTATTGGATTCTCAACTGAGATCTCTTTATTAAGAATTTGATCAATCTGCCTATTAATAATTTATTTGTATTCTATACCGTTCATATTTGTAGAATAAATAAATGTAATTTATTTTTGTATTACAACGCAGCATTGGTGCATCATTGTGTACTTGTGCAATTTCATTCCCATGGTTTTTTCCCCCCTAACTATTTAACCCTTTATTGCATGGCATTGCCATATGGCAATTTTTTGATAGGCAATAATACAAAACTATTATGTTCCAATGTACCTGGAAAAGGGAGCTTTAACTTTGACATAAAAAAAAAATTGCCATGTCACATGACCAGTAAACGCTGTTTGGACTTCCTTTCAGGCAATCACATGGCATAATGAAGGTCATCATTGGAGGGCTCTCAAAATTTGACAAATTTTCTATATTTAGGCAAAACTACTTAAAGGGAAAAAAAATGAAATTCTATCTGAGCTGATATTTTTAAGTGGTAAAATGTCATTGTTGCTACATGGCAACAACATGCAATAATGGAACTGTGATATGTGCATTCATGAATTGAAACAGACCTACATAGCACAAAATACACTAGGCTACTCTAATAGTAAATTTCAATTTTTTCACATTCAAAGTAAAAAAAAAAAACAACATTTTTTAATTGCACATTATTTTCTAAATTTCATGTTTCAAGAGAAAGAATTAAGAATTCAAGAGCAAGAATTAAAAAGATACTTCACCCAAAACATCATATATTTTGTGTTATTTTTGACTATATGATACTTTCCACCATTGCACACTGTTGCCATACGGCAACAATTCACCAACCACCCCCCCCCCTTAAAAAAATTTAATTATTTTACTTTTTTTTATATATATATATAATTTTGTTTCTTGAACTATTTTTTGATGTAATTATTCATATAGTAGAGGGTTAAAGAGTCCACAGAGGCAGATGGGACAAATAATTCCTGAAGCTACAGTAACATATGAAAGTTGGTCACGTTCATGTACTTATTCATACAGATCCAGTATAACAGCTTTACAGTTTCCAAACTCAATAATCGTAATCCCAGGACAATGTTAGGAGTACTTCAACAGATAGTAAGTAAGGAACAAAATATTCGAGTACATGCTGTTATCGGTAAAAAATCACTACTGCATATTTACTCTTACTGCACCAAAGTTCATTATGTTTCAATAACAGCACATGCTGAACTGTTTTACAGCTAGTGTTATAGAAAATTAATCAACACCTTCTGACCAATCAGACTCGAGATTTCAACAGTCCTGTTTTATAAAAGGCAATAAAGCTTTTCAGGTCGCATTAAACTTCTGATTCTTAAAAAAAATCTGATTCTTATGTTCATGATGAACCCAAAAGAGCTTATTATGCAAATGAGATGTCTGTAAAGTTACCTGTAAGCCCTCGATGGCCAATCTCAGCATGCTTGGAGTGAGTTTAGAAGCTTGCTTAAATGTGAAATTACTCCAGTCGATGATCAACACAAATCCATTAACTTGAAGCTCTGGGTCTTCGATCATGGCCTCCAGTGACAACAAAATGGCTCTCAGTATATCCACAAAGGTGTACCTGGGAACATACATCAGGTTTTAGGTTGAAAAAGCTAACAACATTATCAGTGCAGGTGGAAAACAGTAAAAAGCACATATTTTTTCTTGATTTTTCCACCACCCTCTTTGATCACATTTTCCAGAACATACAGTCTTTGTCCAGCATCCTGAGGCACAGCAATACTTCAGTAAAATGTGACAGGCTTCAGCACAGTACTGTATTTCATCTGGCAAAGCAAATACAAAAGAATGAAAAGAGACTGACGTCATTTTTAGTGGCGCTCAAATCAATCAGGCTAATTGAGGAACCATCTTGACCCTCTTTGTTCTTGACTCTTGTTTTTGCACATGATGCGGACTTTACAACTCTCAGAGGCAATGTTGTGACTAGTCTGGATTCAAAGGCCCTTTAGACTCAAGTGAGGTGCCGTGTTCACTTCTAATGAGCCAGGATTCATTAGATTCCTCTCCATCCATTTGCTACAAATGTCCCCTTTTTTATTCAAGTCCACACAGAACGATGTGAATGTGGCCTACAAATATAAATGCTGATGAGGACTTATATGATTGTTCTTTTTTTTTTTTGCTACTTTTGGATAGAGCTTTCTGGTACACTGATATCATAAGATGACTTGCAGTATTTTGAAACCTGTGATGAGTCATGGCTAAAGACTGGCTTGCATTTCTTGGACTTTTTCATTTCTCAAATCAAGCCATGATTTATCAAAGAACAACAGAAAGCGTACTTGGAATCTCTGAATCTTGAAACTCTGAACCTCTTGCCAGGATGCTCATAGAACGCGATAAAACTGCGGTTTGCTAAAGTGCTTATTTACGCAGTATACTGCAGAGTTCTGTAATATCAGCATCGCCAAACACCAATAACTATGCTTACATCCACGTATTTCGATGCGAATTTTGATATTTCGCATAAAGAAAACGCTGGATGGAAAAATGCGTTCAACTGAGGCAGATCATTTATTATTTATCATAGTATAAACTATGATGGAAACATTCTCTTGAACACATGAGATGGAAACGGTGCTTTTTTTCCCCCCCCACAAACGTTTTAAGCGATATTCCGTTTTCCAATTTTGCACAAGTTAAATTCATAACTTATTGTTGCAATAATAATTAATGATATACAGTATTGTGCAATCTTACTGACCAACTCCAGTAAGTGAGACTTACTACCCTGTACAGTTTATAGGCTTCTTGCTCATAACACACCTGATCCAGATCATTAATGGCTTGATAATAAGCTGTTCAGTGAAATGAGATGTTTTACCGCAGAGGAAACTAGAAACTGTGTAGAATGGGATGGGATGTGAGAACCTCTCTGTTAAAGCAACGTTAAACATTTTTTTTATAGGATTATAAAAATGTCTTGCCGAAGGAAAACTGACAGGCACTCTCATTGCAACAAAAATGTTTTTTTTTTTGTTTTTTTTTTTATGCAACTGTCTCCACAACCTACATAGTAATCTTAAATACATTGATATATTATGTGTATGTCTTCTTGTATCATGTTTTAAAATAGATTTTTCCATAATGCCCAGTCCTATGTTGATATCATAATAATTACACATACATGTATGTTAAGTTAAAAAAAAAAAATTTTAGCCCTAAAGAACATTTTACTTCACTTACTATGAAAAAATCTTTATGTGCTGAAAAGCAGAGCAGTAGTGCTGAAGGACAGCTCAAATGCTTCAGGCCTTTCCACCCCATTAGTCCCATTATGGTTTCCAGATGAAAGTGACTGTTACAGTTAACACTGTGTCAAACTTGCAAACCGGTAGCCATTTACACGGCACAGTTTATATGAAAGGTTATCGAGGTTAAGGTTAGGGTCAGTGTTCATATTGTTTCTTGTGAGGTCTTTTGTATAAAAAATTGAGATTACAAGTTAGGTTTTTTTAAGCATTCCAAACATCATATTACTTAGAGAATATGTGCAAATGTGATACTCATTCTAGCGTGATGCAGTGCTATTTTGTAGAACCTTGGCTTGGTCAACACCGGTTCCTCACTATAAAAAAGCACTCTTAGAAAAAAACAAAAAAACAAAAGGGGTTCCTATGTGGAACACTGTAAGAAGGGTTTCCCCAGAGGCACACATCCAATCACCTTCATGGATTCCAGTTTTTTTCCTCCGTAAGATTATGTGACACGCTCAACAATCTCAAGTAGGGCAGACAAAGCCAATCTTACTAAGCAGTGATGATTGCCAGCTTGGCCCAACCAGCTACAAGCTGCCACAATACAAGCGGAGCTGGTCAAACTGGAAGACTATCTTTACCATCAAATTAAACAGATCAGTATTACTGTTTATTAGAACAATAAATGGATCAATAAATCAGTCCCTTCAGGATTTTGCGACTGCAGAAATGAACGCAAAATCAAGGAAATGCCGCAACATTCGGAGAAGCTTGCAATTTTTCAAAATTACCGCAGATTTTCTGCACATTTGGGGCAAGACGCGTCATGTCACGTCATCAGAACGCGCATTCAGCCAAAGCTTTCGTCGATTCACGTGCGTCGAACATGAGTACAGCTAAAAGGTCTCATTTACCAACAAACATCAGTGCGAAAGACAAATTCGTGCAATTGCGATTTCGCCAATTCAAGTAGTTTTCCGCAAAGGAAGATACGAAAATCTCTGCAAATTGCATCGCAAATTTTGAAAAAAGCCGCTGCAAAATCGAGAATTTTGAGCCGCAACAATGACAAAAACACTTTGCGAAATCCAGTACGGACTGGTATGTTGGAGATGTTCGTATCGACATACTGTTGGGTTATTTTTGTTAAAAAATATATCTATGACGTAAAAGTTACCAGCTGGTAAAGATGGTCTACCAGCTTGGCCAGCTCACAGTCTGTGCTTTGTTAGTCAGACCAGCTGGATTTTTCAGAAAATTGCAAATAATCTGGCAACCCATCCCAAAACCCAGCATCACCTGCTCTGGTCCCAGTTGGCAGCGAACAGGACCAGGATCTTCCTCCCGTGTCGGTCCAGGTTAGACAGCACCCCGGGGAAACCGTCCTTGAGGGCCTGTTTGATGCCAGGCTCTGTGGCCTTCAGGTTCTTGAACATGTCCAGGTTCTGTTGCCGGTACTCGAAGTACTGAGCGAGCAAACGGAACGCCTCGAAGTGGTTGAACTTCCGGGCGCGCAGGAAGCGCAGAATAAAGGCGTCGTCCGTGCGCAAGAAGCCGATGTCGGGCCGCGTAATGATCATGTCCCGCACCTCCTGGATGTCCTGGTGCAAGGTGTCAGGGTTCTCCTTCAGCTCCGCCTTGGCCTTCTCCAGCGTCTCGGCGGACAGACCCGCCTGTAAATGAGTCATCGCGCCGGCACACTTACCGACACCAAGCAAAATCACAAGTGATATCCTGGTATCTGTGGCTGCGTCCTAAATAAAATCACCACTTTAGATCCTGTCCTGAGAGACCACACACACACACACACACACACTCACACGCACACAAATTATTTCCCCCAAATTTGACCCTCACCGGTAAACAGGATGCCTTTTTTGGTGGTTAAAAAAAAAAAAAGAAAGAAAGAATAAATAAAGCACGAATTTGTTGTACATTCATCCGGTCATTTTAATCGATCGTGGTCCAAAACGCACATGTAGCCTAAAGGATCTGGATCTTGTATCCGACTTCAGACAAAAAGCCCTTCGTTCATCCACATCAACCCACATAAAAGACGTAAATAAATAAATAAATAAATAAAATCAGCGATCAGCATCAAAACCCCGCCGTTAATCTACACTACACTACACTATCATCACGCCAAGAAGCGGCCGGGCAATGCGGCACCCTGCAGCAGCAACTCCGCTCACAAGTCTCCGTCTGCTGCGCATCTCAAATGGAACATGTGAAGATGGAAGTCATCGGGAATCAGATCGCACTGAGCATCCCGGCGTTTTCCGCCTCCAGTCGCAGATTTCCATCATGTGTTTAGAGACAGGTTTGGATCAGTGCTGCACTGGCCGCTTTTGTTTCTGCTGCTGCTGCTGCTTCTGGTGGTGATGATGATGATGGCGGTGACGATGATGGTGATGTTGATGATGATGACTGTGAGTGTGTGACTGAAAAAGAAAAAAATATATTCCATACGGCTCTGGTCATACAGTCCATCCACATATTCAACCATCCAGTACATGGGGGCGGGGCGGGAGGTGTGAGAGGAGGAGGAGGAGGAGGAGAGGAAGAGTCCTCTTCTTATTCACAGCATCCCTTTAAAGCGCCTGCTCAGAGGCAGTGCTTTTACACTGTAGCATATCTTACCTTTGCCTCACCGTTACCGACATTTCATCACTTTTAACTGAAGCCTGTGTGTGTGTGTGTGTGTGTGTGTGTGTGTGTGTGTGTGTGTGCGCGTGTGCGTGTGTGAGAGAGAGAGAAAGAGAGAAAGAAAGATAGTGATAGAGATGCTCCTGCTTGCTTGACCATTTGCAGCTACAAAGATATAAGTGTTTTAATCACAGAAGAATGAACACAAATTAAGGTTGCCATATTTTATATTATATATATACAGTGGGGGGAAATAAGAATTGGACACGTCAACATTTTTTTCTGTCGGCTAAATATATTTCCAATGAGGTTATTCACATCAAATTTTCACCAGACATCAGTATTGACTCAAGAAATCCGCAAATATAAAGAATTCACAACATTAAAGTCCATAAATAAAGTTATGTGTAATAAAGTGGAATGACACGGGAAAAAAGTACTGAACACGTTAAGAAAAAGCCATTCTCCAAGGCTAGGTCAGACAAGGAACCAGCTGAAATCCGTAAGTAATTATACCTCCTATCTGTGCAAGTTAATATCAGCTGGGTTAGTAAATTGATGGTTTATATAAAGGCTTTTCATTACCAAGGTGTCACACAAGAAACATCTCATGATGGGTAAAAGCAAAGAGCTCTCCCAAGACCTTCACAATTTTATTGTTGCAAAACATATTGATGGACTTCTGAATCCTCCAGTAAGCACCATTGGGGCCATTATCTGCAAATGGAAGCAACATCACTCCGTCATCAACCAGCAACGCATAGGAGCTCCTCGCAAGATTTCTGACCAGGGAGTCAGAAGAATAGTCAGAAGAGTAGCCCAAGAGCCAAGGAGCATTCAGAAAGAGTTCCAGACTCCACACTTGGATGCAGTAGGTACCACTGTCACAGAGAAAACTATAAGCAATGCACTCCACTGCTCACGCTCACCTCGCAAGACTCCATTACTAAAGAAAAGGCATGTTGAAGCTTGTTTAATGTTTGCTACAACTCATTTGGACAAGCCTATGAAATACTGGGAGAGTGTAGTCTGGTCAGACGAGAGCAAAATTGAAGTTTTTGGCTGTCATACTACACACCATGTTTGCAGAAGATATAGCACTGCACATCATCCTAAAAACACTATACCAACAGTGAAGTCTGGAGGTGGAAGCATCATGGTGTGGGGCTGTTTTTCATCACATGGTACTGGCAGACTTCATATAATTGAAGAAATGATGAATGGAGCCCTTTACCGGGAGATTCTTGAGAAGAATCTGCTGCCATTAAATCTGAGCGTAACAGACATCATTACGTATTGCTATACTACTACTACTACTACTACTACTACTACTACTAATAATAATAATAATAATAATAATAATAATAATAATCATTTCATACAGGGTGGCAAAGTGGTTTAGTGGTTTAGCACATTTTCCTCGCATCTCTGGGGTTTGTGATTCGAACCCTACCTCCACCCTGTTTCATGATCTCCCCGCACTTCTAGGGTTTCCTCCAGGTACTCCGGTTTCCTCCTCCAGTCCAAAGACATGATCTGTAGGCTGATTGGCATTTCCCAATTATCCATAGTGTGTGAGTGTGTGTGTGATTGTGCCTTGTGATGGGTTGGCACCCCATCCTGGGTGTCCCCCACCACGTGCGCCGATTTCCCTGGGATAGGCTCCAGGCTCCCCCGCTACCCTGTGTAGGATAAGTGGTATGGAAAATGGATGGATGAATAATTCACACAGGTTCAGTTACCACTTTATCCTGGTCATTGTGCTGATGGATCTCGAGGCTATACTGTGGAACACTGAGAATGAACTGGGAATACACTCTGGATGGAAATGCCCGTCACCATGCACACACCTAGGGGCAACAACGCATATCCAGTCAACCTCCAAGCACTGTCCACTTGGACATGGTGAAAACATTTAAAACTCCACAACAACAATAACCCAAGCTCAGGATTGAACTGGAGACTATGCAGCTGCAAGGAAGAAACAAGGCCTATGGTGCGGTGCCACTCTCTAATAATAATAATAATAATAATAATAATAATAATAATAATAATAATAATAGAGACCTCTTCCATTATCCCCCAAGTAAAACATTACTTCAATACAATCAAAAATTAAAGGTACTCAGTTAAACTACCTGTCATTGTTAAGGTCTTATCATGTAGCTTACATTAATAAATACATGTCCCTTAGAGAAACACTATAGTTTTCAAATAAACTTACACCATTTGTAGCTTTAAGGGAAATACATGCATGCACTTATTTTCCCTAGAGGGTGCAAGCAATGTAACTTTATTAACTAGGCTACAACCTTTTGCTGCCCCCACCATGCAGGATATTGTGTATTCCTCCTTAACAGGATCAGGAGGATTGGAACTGGTCAGTATTCAATGCAATGCTGCTTTCTTCTGTAGGGGCCGCAAATGTGATTACTGTGAACTGTTCAACACAAGCTGGACAATGTGGAGCCTGAAAGAGGCAGATTTCTCTTTATTATTCTCTCTGTGTAAGGTTTGGGACAAACACACCAACACACACACACACACACACACACACACACATATACAGTACCTACAAGCCGGTGATTATGAACTACCATACATGAAACATACGGACACACACAAACACATACAACAGGCCCGGGAATACATACAGTAGCACTTGAAAAAATGCAATCATTGCTCTCAAGCACCATCTGTGATGAGGAAGCTGCCGTAAATGGAATGAGTGTTCAGTAGTCATGGTTTCATACTCATAATGAACCTGGTGGCATTGCATTCTGATGATGATTTCATGGAAAAGCCTGCAATGACCATTTGTTTCTCTCTCTCTCTTTCTCTCTCTCTCTCTCTCCCTCTCTCTCTAAATTCATTTTGATTTCCTATGAGTAGTATTATCTGGATTCATTCACCCATGCTCGGATATACAGTGTCATGGTCAGTAAAGACCTAAAATTTACATTAATCCTATGATTCTAGACTTATGGGACACCCTGTATATTCTTTCATTTAGTTCTTAATTCAAGACTTCCCATACAACAGAATTCATTTAGTTTGAATTTGCACTCTGTACTTGGAGAATTAATTCTGCTTTTTTTGGCATGCTTTCATGATTAAGTGAAAGAGTGAAGGCTGATGGTGCATCATAAGCCACACAGCTGGCTAGGCGTTAGGATGTGGGGGCTGATATGCAGGACTTAAAGGATAAGGCCACATGTAGATGGGGAGGTGCAGAGGGCACAGGGACACACAGCTGAGTCGTTTGAAAGAGGAGGGAGGGCTCCCTGGGGATGGCAGGATGGAGGAACGATAATTACATTCGGTAAGGCCACTCAGGGAGATGCAGAGGAAATCCAATGAGTGGTGCTTCTTGTATGCGAAATTGCCTTTGTTGCAGAAGAGCAGCTGTCACTTTAAAATGGGTCAGTCAACCATTTTGGCTTCTATTTTTACGGTTTAGGTCCTTGGGCCTTTAAGAAAAGATAAGGTTGATAACTTGGCAGGCAGTCACTTAGGAGTCTTAATTTCAGTACAATGATATGGCTGATAGAAATGTCAATAGATTATTGGCTGAATGAAAATGTCAATCATCAAATGCCAAATCAAGGATATTATGCACATGGTTTATTCTTGGGGGTTTTTTCTTTCATAATTGCATATTGACTCTGGACAGTGCAAGAAATAGATATCTTAGCATATCAGGATATCTTGAATAGAGGAAAAATTATCTAATATTTTCTCATTATGAGACTATTATATAAAAAAAAAGACCACCATTTACAAATTTCAAGCTTAAAATGGACTTCTTTCTATACATAAACAGTATTATCTGCCAATAGAATAAGACAATTTCCAGCTTGAAATGAGTAAAATATAATAAATAAAATAAAAATAGTTACATTTGCCTATATTCAAGATATACAGTTCACCCTGGGTGAATATGAGCAAAGAAGACTGTGAAAAATTGTCTTTGTGAAAAAAGAAAAAAGGCTCTATTCTCATCCAAAAACAAACTCAAGTGTCTTCAGTTTGCCAGACACTACTGGAACTTCAAATGGGATCGGTTTCTATGGTCAGATGAAACCAAAATAGAGTTTTTGGCAATAAACACCAGAGGTGCCCACAGTTAAATATGGTGGTGGCTCTTTAATGTTTTGGGGCTGTTTTTCTGCCAAACGTCCGGGCCAATTTGTTATGAAGCATGGCATCATGGACTTGAAACCCTTAGAAAATCTATGGGGTGAACTGAAGAGGACAATCCACCAGCGTGGACCTTGAAATGTGAAGGATCTGGAGAGATTCTGTATGGAGGAACAGTCTCAGATCCCTTACCATGTATTCTCCAACCTCATCAGGCATTATAGGAAAAGACTCAGAGCTGTTATCTTGCCAAATGGAGGTAGCACAAAGTATTGACTAAAAGGGTGCCAATAATTGCTGCACACCTATATTTAACAAATATATATATTTTAATAAATCTGTGTTTTGTTTGCAATTGTTTGATATCCACGAGTGCAGAGTATTTTTGTGAATTTTTTGAACAAAAGATCAAAAGGTTAAACAATAAAGACAATTTTCACAGCCTTCTTTGCTCATATTTACCAAGGGTGCCAATATTAGTGGAGGGCACTGTATTTGCAGTAGAATGAATTACGTCGTCTAAAATTATTTTCAGGACCTGAACACTGCATCCCTTTAACCAGCCTTAATGTGACTTGTTGGGTCAACTTTTTTTTTTTAATCTTTCAGTTCACTGTAACAAACATAGAAATATATTCATATATAGATACATATTTTAAAATCTATATTAAATATTCATTGACTATTCTATTTATGTATTTCAAATCTGACTTTGGACCACTAAGCAAGTTCATCACATACTGTATTGATCTGATGCATTACAACACCAACTTAATGAATTAACCAAACATCTCAAGGACCCAAATCTTCAAAAGTGAGCTGATTCTAATTCAGATGTGTAAAAACCACTGCTCTCCTGCCAGGAGCTACCTCCTTCCAATGAGCACAAAAACACTTTGCTGTTTTTCTCTCCACTCTGGTCATGGAGAATCCTGATAAGTAACATCCAGTTGTACATCATTCAATGGGTTTGCTTTATTGTCTTGTCGATCATGGTCACCTTATATTTACACGAGCAGTGAGTTAATCAATCTCATCCAGTCAATCACACTGGTACTATATTGCCTTTTTGTAACCACACGGTGTCACTCTGGTACTTGTTTGAGTTCCAGGGAGCTTTTTACAGTGCCATGATCCCAATATATGAACCTCTGAAACGATCTTCTCAAAGTTGACAGGGTCGTGAATATATTCTGGCATTTATTTTATGCTATTTATGGTTTGCATTCTTGTACGGTGTCATCCATATTGGAAGTGCCCAGACTTTGCTTCTTTAACTGAAGGGACAAATTTAGGATAAAAAAAAAAAATGAAAAATTATCACTGCAGCTGAAATGTTGTGCTGTTCTGAAATATGTTCATACCTGAGGATTTCTTTGTAAACACTAGTCATACCATTGTAAATAAATCAAATAGCTAAACTTAATTAATGGCGAGTATCACATTCACAATAGAGAAAATCGTGAAGGTTGTAATGGATGCAATAGTATAAAAATCATGTGGGTCAGTGACGAGTAGATTCTAACTTATAAAATCACCAATGAATATACCAATAAACCAATATATGACCAATAAAACTTATGCAGTTGTTACGTTATCAACAAACCCTGTGTAAAGAAATAAAGCTGTGCAGTTACTCCTTCATAAGTAAATACACCCTGAAGACATACATACGATATATATACAGTGGATATTAAAAAGTCTACACACACTTGTTCAACTTGCAGGTTTTTGTTAGATAAATACATTTTTAAAAAATAAATAAAACCAAGTTCAATAATATTAAGACTTTTCCACCAATAAATGAGCTGCAGGAAGTACTGGTTGCACTATATGTGATTGTATCCTGTATTCTACACATGTCTAGGTTATGGGGTAGAGTGGCTAGACAGAAGCCAAAACATACATACAATCACCCAAACCATATATTATGGTCTGATTATGGTTGAACTTCTAGGCCTTAATTCCAAACGGTATATCTGGCACCTCACCAAAAATACAGAGGTTTTAATCAAGACAGAGAGAATCATGAAAAGTTTGAAATTTCAATTGATTTTGGCACAAAACCTTCAGGCGTCTGCTAGAAAACTGAAGATGAAGAGTTTCACCTTCCAGCAAAACCACAACCCAAAGCATACATCCAAATCACCGTAGGAAGGACCTCAATAAGATCAATGTTGTGGAATGGCCCAGACAGACTCCAGACCTGAATCCAATTGAAAATCTGCAGGGTGACCTGAAGAGGACTGTGCACAGGAGCTGCCCTTGCAATTTGACATCTCTAGAACGTTTTTGCAAGGAAGAGTGGGAATATATTATTATGGGAATATATTAGTCAAGATATGCCAAGTTGATAGACTCTTAGCAAAAAGACTGAGTGGTGTAATAAAATCAGGTGCTTCAACAACGTATTAGTTTAGGGGTGTGCACACTTATGCAACTAGGTATTATAAGTTTATTTGACTATTTTGTTCCTTAAAATGTTGCTGATTGTTTCTCACGTTCTTTTAAGAGGTTGCAATTTCACATTAAAGGCGGAAAAAGTTCTGTTTGTTTGGGTTTTTTATTTTTATTTTTTTACATCTGCCATATTAACAAGGGTGTAACAAACAGTAACAAGGGCTTGAGAATTTGACTAGGAAGAAAATGTGACGTCTGTAATGATCTGAGTATAAATACAAGTGAATCCCAGAATCCCAGTAGGTTTTGGTATATTGTATTGCAAATCTCAGATGAGTTCAGATGTTCCGTACATGCTGTGACTGAGTTTGCGCAGTATGAGCAGTCAATATTCTAAAGCTAAAAAGTTACTAGGTTCTGGTAAACTCCAACTTAGCTTTTTTTTGGATATGTATAACATTGGTAAAATCACACAACAATGTAGAGGCCTCTGTAGTAATTAACACACTGGTTAAGTAGAGCTTTTAAACAGACTATATAATATATATATATATATATATATATATATATATATATATATATATATATATATATATATATATATATTACACTTTATCAGACTAAAAATAATCAGATGAGAGGTTATGCTCTCCACCTGCAGAAAGTTTGCGTTCCAAAGTTTTCCACTTTGTATTACATTCATCCCTAATTACAATGTGCATCATGTTTGAACATTTTGATTTAATATACAATGAAGCAAAGAATACATTTTAAGATTTAAAACAATTTAGAAAAAATATTCTTCCTAAAAGAAAAAGACAAAAACACGGTACACAATAACAGCAATAATAATACTAATAACAACATTGTTATTAAGTCTGAGATCTGGGGAGTTTGGAGGCCAAGTCAACACCTTGAACTCTTGAAGTCATGTTCCTCAAACATCAGTAATTTGTGTTAGTGTAGCTCTTCTGTGGGATCGGACCAGACAGGCTAGCCTTCCGTTCCCACGTGCATCACTGAGCGTCGGGCAACCATGACCATGTCGCCAGGTTCACCGGTTGTCCTTCAGTGGACCGTTGTTGGTAGGCATAGCGGGAACACCCCACACGACCCGTCGTTTTGGAGATGCTCTGACCTGGTTGTCTAGCAATCACAATTTTACCCTCGTTAAATTAACTCAGATCCTTATGCTTGCCCATTTTTCCTGCTTCCAACACATCAACTTCAAGAACTGACTGTTCACTTGCTGCCTAATATATCCCACCCCTTGACAGGTGCCACTGTAATGAGATAATCAATGTTATTCACTTCACCTGTCAATGGTTTTAATGTTATGGCTGATTGGTGTAAATATGGACTTGTATGGCAAAAATATACATCTTCTACAGATAATAATAAAGTTTTTTGTCTTTAAAGAAAAATGTTTAACAGTTTTTCAAACCAGCATATCACAAAATGCATTCTGGGACTACCAGGGGCGTAGGAGAATGGGGGTGGTGGGGGGTCTGGGATGGGGAGGGGGGCGTTAGTGCTTGCTACACTGAGATTTCACCATATCACTTAAATGTGTGACTGTGACTCTGTTTTTGTTGTCTAATTTATCATTTTTAAAAAAATGATTCATACAGCCAGTAGGTCAGCAGGCTGCAATATATATTTTGTTACTTGGAATGTCAAGTCCTTAAATCACCCTGTCAAACGTAGAAAAGTACTTTTCCATTTGAAACAACTTAAAGTGGGGATCATCTTCCAACATAAAACCCATTTCTGGAACAGCGAGTGGCTAGGTCAGTTATATCACTCTAATTTTAATTAGAAATCTAGGGCTATGGCAATTCTTACTGATAAAAATATCCCATTCAAGGCTTCAATGGTCGAGGCAGATCCCGGGGGTCAGTTTGTCATAGTAGTAGGTAAACTTTGTGATATATCAGTAGTCCTGACTAATGTGTATGCACCAAATTATGATAGCATGTCTTTTTTTGTTTGTTTTTTTTTTTTTACAAACGTTGTCTTTAGACTACCAAATCTTGACACACATTATTTGATATTAGGAGGAGATATGAACTGTGTAATGTCCTCCTCTTTAGACAGCAGTTCTGTCAAAACTACCATCTAAATCTAAATCAACACATACCATTAAATTATTTCTCGACACCAATGGGATATCTGTTTGGCGTTTTCGCAATCCTGGCGCTAGAAGCTATTCTTTCTTTTTATCTGTTCATCAAACACATTCATGTATAGACTATTTTTTGTTAGAAAAGGAAAAAGTGTGTATTTGGGGGAGGGACAAAACCTACATTTTGAAATGTGGGGGGCTCTTACACCTATGGGATCCACAGTTGTGAGTGAGTAGCCTTGTACACTTTTTGTGCTCATGAAAACACGATCCAGTAAGCATTTGTCCTCTGTTGGAAAACAGACATGAGTTCACTATTCGATCGACCAGGCGTCTGCTCCTTGGTGCCCCCCAGTAGTTTCTGAGGCTTCACGTTCCAGCTTACTGTCCCAGAAGCTCCAGCTTCCACTTCCACAGGCACTGCTCCTGTCCAGATGTGTAATGTAATATAGTGTTGATTATTTATTTTGCCAGTAGTTTGGTAAGCTATTTTTCTGATTACTATTACATCTAGAGATTATTTCCATCACTTACCCTGAGGGAGGTCGATAATTTGGTGGACCACATTGAGGATCTCCATAACGGCTTCAAGAACAACTTCTCCATCCACCTTCACCATGGGTCCCTCTTCATTGACATAAATAAATAAATAAATAAATAAATAAATAAATATTAACAGTCATCGAAATGTTTATAGTAATAGATATGGAAATATTAGCTGGTCTGTGGTGTTTCACTGTTCTCCAGTGTCCCGTTACCTTCTTCCTCTGTTTTAGATGACTTCTTTTTCTTCCACCAGCTCAATTTCTTCCCCTTCTTTTCCTCTTTGTTGGGGTTATTAATTTCATTTCCAGCTTTGGAGATGTTCTCCTTTATCCAAGGGAGATCATCATCACCTGCTTCCTCTGTTTTAGATGACTTCTTTTTCTTCCACCAGCTGACTTTCTTCCCCTTCTTTTCCTCTTTGTTGAGGTTATTAATTTCATTTCCAACTCTGGAGATGTTCTCCTTTATCCAAGGGAGATCATCATTACCTTCTTCCTCTGTTTTAGATGACTTCTTTTTCTTCCACCAGCTGAATTTCTTCCCCTTCTTTTTCTCTTTGTTGGGGTTATTAATTTCATTTCCATCGCTATCATCACTATCCACAGAACTGAAAAAGCAAAACCTCATTTTCGCTCCCTTGTGTGTCTTGTCTCAGCACAGAATAAATGAAGCGTTGGTGTGTAAGGATTTAACTTCACCTTTACCAAAGTGACATCATATTCCGGAAACTATGGTGACGAGACGATTCTATAATTCCGTATTCTACTTGGAATTCTATTGTGGGTACTGCTTCCACAAAAACAACAAACCAACACTTCACATATATACAGTCCCATACACAAAAATATTTATGACACAGTTCAGTAGTGCATTTAATCATTTTACAGTTTTTCTGTATTCTTCACCCTGGCATCTTTATTTGCACTTACAGTAGATCTTACAAATAGAAGTACATTCACTACATATATATATATATTCACAATTATTCCCTCCATGCTCATCTTGGACAGAAATTTGAACACTTTAAAGAAAACATCTTTTCAAATGTGTTGATTTTGCCTTGTGCTTTAGATTGCTGTTGCATTATAGAACACAACTTCATTTCAATATAAACTTTATGGAGCTTACAATTCAGTGGCACAGTGAAGGTGCAGTAGAATTGGCAAAGCAGAACAAACACAGTATTGCTGCTTTTAACAGTCATTTCTTTACTGTACAGTGAGGACCCTATTGTACAATAAATCAATTTTTTTTTATTATTAAATTAATCAGTTGTATCAATAATGTCCATAAAATGAACAATTTGGCAACTTTGATAGACAAAATTTGATTAAACGCAAAGAACATACCCAGTCTGTCATATGTCATATGATATATAAGTCTTTAGCTGCCAGTAATAGTTGTATAGAACAGAATACCTGTAAACTAAAAGATTCACTCCCTTTACCAGCAGAATGGCTCAGATTTATTCCCTTTATTGCAAGTTAATAAAAAAAAAAAATCCAAAAAGGCTTCTCCATTAAAAGTCACCACCTGTGACCTTTTGTAGACACTCTGAATAGGACTCGTGGTCCAGAAAGTGCACAGAACAGACCTGAATGGTTTTACACTCCTCTGTACAGGTTACAGTGTCATTGTAACTGACCATGAAGTAAGTGAAGTACTTCTGGAATTCTTTGCTTTCTGGTGCCTCGAACTTTAGTGCGAGTTCATGCAGGCTTTCTGGCTGAATGTCTGTGATACCAAAAGCTTTGGTCATGATGTATTCAAGTCTCCAATTGGGCTTTTCTTCCTGATTTGCTTCAGTGAGGTTCAAGTAGAACTGCCAAAGATCCTTTAGACAAAAGATGAGAATGTGTTTACCAAAAGGACAAAAAGTAGGGCAAAACCCACCTCTATTTAAGCACGTAAGCGTGTGTTTGATGAAAATGACGACAGAGTGCATAACCCTACAGTACATTCACACCAGCACTCATGCTGCTTGTAGGTTGTTTCTTGTGGGCATGTATTGACCACTGTTTCTGTCACTGATGCACTGTCCAGCTTTTTGAGGGGCTTTTTTGTTTGTTTGTTTTGATTTCGATGAGAAATGGAGACAAAATGTTAATAATGTAAAAAAGAAAAAAAAAAGAATCATAAGAATTGCATTTTTTTATATATATATATAGTTCTGCCCTGAATAAGCTTTTTCACATAACAGATGTTTACATATAGTCCACAAGACACAATAATAACTGAATTTACACAAATCAACCAGTTCAAAAGTTTACATACTCTTTTTATATGTTAAATATATAGGTGTTCATGAGTCCCTTGTTTGTCCTGAGCAGTGAAACTACCCACTACACTAAGAGTCAGGGGGGTGTAAACGTTTGAACATGATATTCGGTGTAAATTGTTATTATTTTGTCTGGACTATTTATCATAACATACTGGAGATACAATGTCAAACATGGCAGCATCGTGTTCATTAGGTTTTCCATACCTGTAAGCCATAGTCTTGGGAATTGTAGAGGTACATGCGGACACCAGGGTTATTCGAATATTGCTCTAGGAAACTTCTGTATGGGGTCACAGCCGGCGTCACAAAGATGGAGTTAACAGGCTTCCCTGTAAATGATTGCAGATTTACAACTTGGTATCCAAAGAAATTACAACTTAGCAAAGAAGAATGTGAGAAACTGCCCAAAAATAGGTGTGCCAAGCTTGTAGCATCATACTCAAAAAACTTGAGGCTGTAATTGGTGCCAAAGGTGCTTCAACAAAGTATTGAGCAAAGGCTGTGAATACTTATGTACATGTGCTTTTTTTTGTTTTTTATTTTTAATAAATTTGCAAAGATTTCAAACAAACTTCTTTCATGGTGTCATTATGGGGAATTTTGAGGAAAATAATGAATTTAATCCATTTTGGAATAAGGCTGTAACATAATAAAATGTGGAAAAAGTGAAGTGCTGTGAATACTTTCTGGATGCACTGTGTGTGTGTGTGTGTATATATATATATATATATATATATATATATCTTTTGTAGTTATATATATATAACTACAAAAGACCACAACAGGTTCCACTTCTGTCAGGCAAGAACAAGAATCTGAGGCTATAGTGGGCACAGGCTCACTGAAACTGGATAGTAGAAGACTGGACAAAACATCACCTGGTCCAGTTTTGGTGAGCCCGTGCCCACTGTAGCCTCAAATACCTTACTTCTAATTCCTGCATGAAATTAAAATCTTACTGGACTCTTAATTTCGCACTCCATACATAACATGATTTTATATTAATTTATCATTCTGTGTTTTTTTTTTTAAGCAGTTTTCTGATCGCTTGGTTCCAATCATTACAAATCCAAGTCCCTCTGGTGATACATTTTTGTACTTGTCCTTTTGTAATCCCATTCTTTAGTGTAGATGATGATGGGTTCCCTTTATTTGACTTTTAGTTCGACATCATGACTTCCTTGTTGAGGTATATAATTTAACTGAAGCCCCAGTAGTAGGGAAGTCAACTCATAATCCTAAAAAGACACTCCAATTGTGTCTTTTTCAAGTCAATATTTCATTTTAATTTTGTTATAACTGTCAAGTACAATAGACATAGTCACGAAACAGCTTTACGGAAATGTATATTTAGACCCATATCGAGCAACTCCCTTAGACGACATGAGGAAGCAACCTTGAGAGGAACCAGACTTTAAAGGGAACTCATGATCTTCCGAGTGAAAACATTCCAGCTGATAGCAATGTAGAGAAAAGGCAAACTGCTCTAACTTTGATGAGCTTGCACTGTGAGCATATATATTTTATCTCCTCCAACAGTCATGGGTAGTTTAGTTGTTCCCGATAGGGTGATTATGGAATTATCTGTTTAATATATTGAATAGTCTTCTTTTTAGGGGAAATATGTTACCTTTACGATCCAGAAGAACCATCATGCTATCTCGATGAGTGTGACCATAAAACTGTCCCTGAATAATGTCACTGTAGTTGCGGAATATATTCACAAGTCTTTCGTTATCACCCTCCCTCATGGCTGTGGTGTTTTTAGCATATGGCAGGTAACCAACTGGGACATGAGCGATCACATAGACCTGTGAACACAAAGGAGATCAACATTTTAAAAGCATGCATGTTCGTATTATCACAAAAAAAATATTTACATAAAATTCTATGAATATCAAGTACACATGTAGTAGCTAAATAATTATCTGGAACTAAAATGAGTCCTGAAAGTGCAAAGTTCATCTTAATGAATGCAGTATTTAAAATATACTGAATTGTCTGTACCTTCTCCATGTTCTGTTTGGAAAGCTCCAGTGTGTCTTGCAGCCACTCATACTGACCAGCTGGGTCAGACATGTTCACCGTTACTTTGTTGGGACTGTAGTAAAGGTTTGTGTTCAGGCTCACCAGCCGGAGTCCAGGCTTAATCAGCTGAGAGTAAAAGCCCCCTTCAGAAAATAATTATCAGTGTGAGAAAGCTATATAATGTATACAAATATATATATGGTATCATCTTAGTAATTAAAATTAGACTGAGCCTTATTTCTTCTCCTAATGCTTATATCTCAAGTAATCATGTTTCTGTCTACGGACTTATACTGCATTATATACACTATGCACAATACAGCACTATAGAAACCATCCAACCAGGGCAAGTCAATAGTGCTAAAATACTAAAAACAGGTAAAACTGCATTGTACAGTGCTGTGAAAAAGTCTTTTTGTTTGTTTTTGTGTATATCTCATACTAAATAGTTTTAGATCTTCAAAAAGTTATCCAACACCTATTACCAATGTGGAAAAACTAATTGCCCCTGACACTTAAAATCTGGTTGTGCCAACTTTAGCAGCAATAACTGCAACCAAACGCTTCTGATAACTGGAGATCAGTCTTTCACTTACTTACTAGGACTAGGATTTACTCCTGTGCTTTGGATCGTTGTCTTGCTGCATAATCCAGTTGTGCTTGAGTTTCAATTCAGGGACTGAAGACCGGACATTCTCCTTTAGGATTTTCTGGTAGAGAGTAGAATTCATGTTTTCCTCAATTATTGCAAGTTATCCAGGCACTGAAGCAGCAAAACTTCCCCACACTATCACACTACCTCCACCATGCTTGACCGTAGGTATGATGTTCTTTTTGTGGAATTCTGTGTTTGGTTTATGGCAGATGTAACGGCACCCCTGTCTTCCAAATAGTTCCACTTTTAACTCATCAAGCCACAGAAAATTCTCCTAAAAGGTTTGAGCATCATCAAGGTGTGTTTTGGCAAAATTCAGATGAGCCTTAATGTTCTTCTGGGTTAGAAGTGGTTTTCACCTCACCACTGTTCCATGGATGCCATTATTGACCGGTGTCTTTCTGATAGTGGAGTCATGAACAGTGATTTTTATTGATGCAAGAGAGGCCTGTAGGTCCTTTGATGTTGTCCTTGGCTATTTTGCTGGATGAGTAGTTGCTGTGCTCTTGGAGGAATTTTGCTGACTTTTTCCATTTGGAGATATTGGCTCTCACTGTGGTCCTTTGGAAGGATCAGCAATCCAGAGCCTTTGAAATAGCTTTGTCATCAAGCTTCAATCATTTAAAAGCTGTATTTCGTGTTTACTCAGGTTGACTTTGTTTTAATTTTTTAAACAATTTAGTATGAGATATACACAAAAACAGAAGAAATCAGGATAATTTTTCACAGCATTGTATATGCATGGTGATCTGAGAAAACATATTGGATGTCGCTGAATTCTGGCAAATAGTCAACAATGGCCAAAAAAAGCAGAAAAAAAACAACCGTCAGTCAGCATAAAGAAGTCTTTGCTAACTAAGTGTTATTTTCTCCCAGTGAATGTGATGCTTTGATCATGTTGTTGGAAAGCTACATGCCTAAGCAAAATGGACATAATATCCATCTGCGCCTCAGTCAGAATGAAATCTTTAAATGTAATTTTATACTTTTCCAGTTTTCAAAGTAGCCAGATGTTAAAATGCCGGAACATTTTTTGTGGTTAAGATGCATGCAAACAAGAAACACATTTCAATTCGGGAATACTTAAGAAAACATAGGAAGACCTAACAGAAAAACCAAGGAAGAATCTGAGAGCATGAGCTGGAATAACTTAATACTGATAAGGTGTTCATAAGAAATGGCGAATATCATTCAGAATGTACCTTTACGTAGAGTAATGAGGGCTTCTGGTTGTAGCCATGGAGACCAAATTCTGGCTACAGCCTGGTAAATGTCATTTTCATTCACTGGAAGTTGATCCTGATACAGAAAATTTATTTTACAGTTTGAATAATAAGCTGACACACCATGATTTATCTGATTTTTGTAAATATACAAAAAGTCTTGAAATATTGAAGGATTGAGTGTAAGCAACAACCCAGCCTCTAACTGGAAAGGTAGACCATTTAAATAGTTTTTTATTTAAACCATTTAAATAGTCACCTACACTCTCCCCAAGTCTGATTTTTGGGGGAGCAGTGGTGGCTTGGTGGTTAAGGCTCTGGGTTACTGATCGGAAGGTCGGGGGTTCGAGCCAAGCTGCCACTGTTGGGCCCTTGAGCAAGGCCCTTAACCCTCTGTGCTCTAGGGTATCATGGCTGACCCTGCACTCTGACCCCAGTTTCCTGACAGGCTGGGGTATGCGAAGAAAACAATTTCACTGTGCTCTACTGTATATGTGACCCATAAAGACTCATTATTATTTTAAAGTGGAAAATGGAGACAAATCTTGGATGAGTCTCCAACTTTGTTACAGCCAGTTCATTTAAGATTGCAACATAAAAAAAGATAGTTGAGTTAAAACTGAAAACAATAGCTTGAAATTTCTTGCAATTCAGCAGCCATAACCTACTATGGAGGATGTCTAGCGTTAAAAAACACCAGGACCACACAAGAGCATAGGAGATCACAACACCACAAAAGGAAATAAAACGTTACAGTCATAGCCCTTAACTTGACCTTTCTTTACGCCACAGTAAGAATAACTCTGCTTCAATAAGGTCTGGCCTGACACAGAGGAAAGAGGTGTAATACCTGTGGCCAGTAGTCGTGGTTGCCCAGGGCAGGGTACACTGGCAGCTGAGGGAAGAACTGCCGTATGGTGAGAGTCATATTGCTGATCATATTTATCACAGTGTCTGTGGACAGCTTCTCTGCTGGCACATGTGGAGGACTGTCTCTACAGAAAAGAGCCTACATTTAACACAAGTTCTGCTGTGGATTCAGGTGAGTAAATATGCTAATGCAGCATTAAGTGCATCATTGTAATTTATTAACCAGAGCATAAAGAGAAACTCCAACTTCAAACATACTGAATATATTTATTAGAGGCACCGATATCAGTTATTGGCAAAAGATCCACACAGATAGTTGTTCTCGGTTGCGTCCGTTGTGTGAGCGGCTGAGAAAGGTTCTCTGTCATTATACAGTATGAGAGTGGTCTCTAGATGCGAAATAAAAACTAATCACTGACTAATTTTGTTGTGTTATTTGAAGTGTTCTTTGATTCGTTTTGGATGTCTCTATTTTTACTTGTTATTTGAAGTGTTACTTTTTCATTCAGTTTGGATATACATCTTTTATTTATTTTAATATTTTTTTTAAAAAGTTAATATATTAACTATTAATTTATTTCATGGCAGTGGTGCAGTGGGCAGTGGTGGCTTAATGGTTAAGGCTCTGGGTTACTGATCGGAAGGTCAGGGGTTCAAGCCCCAACACTACCAAGCTGCCACTGCTGGGCCCTTGAGCAAGGCCCTTAACCCTCTCTGCTCCAGGGGCGCCGTATCATGGCTGACCCTGCACTCTGACCCCAACTTCTTGACAGGCTGGGGTATGCGAAGAAAACAATTTCACTGTGCTCTACTGTATATGTGACCAATAAAGACTCATTATTTAATTTTTATTTTAAAAAGTACGGTACATTTAGCTATACGAACGAGACTCGGTTCGGTGAGTGAGCGATCTATGAGATGACGATGGTATTCACGATAAAAGTTGATCTGTTTAAGCAGAGTGTACAGTCGAGGAGTTGACAGAGTTAGACAGGCTAAAGGTAGGCAGTTGGGCTGGGACCAGTGTATCAGGTAAAGCGGCATTGTTAGGAATTTTAAACACCTCAATTTTACTGCTGGCTTCAAAAATCTGTTGTGGTCCAAAACTGGTGAAGGGCAGAGTGTGACTAACAAACACTGCGGATGGAATCATTTACCTGTGGTCTCTAAGAGAATACCTGCAAGTTGTGTGACTAATAATGAAGGCTCTATATATCCCAGAAATGCCTCTGCACCTGATATATACTCATACCGGGAATTCACACTGTTATAGCTGTGCTAAGAAAGATCCACCACCCAAATAATATCTGTGGTCTTTTTGTAGCCCCTTTCCATTGATGGATGGAGTAGAGGAGGGCAGACAAATTGATAACAATAATGGACGACATACAAATTAATTTTAAGTGCCATACAGGCTGGAAAAGAAATTAAATTACAAATGGAATGAAACTCCAGACGAAACGTCCTCATATGTATTATATTAGACCTTTTGTTTGCTATTTGGCAACAGGAAAGAAAATTTAGTAAATTGAAATCTCCTACCCAGTCCAGATAATAAATTCAGGCTCGAGGTCCACACTTTTCATATAACTGAAGGCAGACAGAATTAGCTCGTAAGGAGAGTCACACATGAAATCTCCAAAGATTCCTGGGTCGGATGCAGGGAAGCCCTTCGAGGAGTAGCACACTTTGGTGTGATCTTCCGTGATATGGTAGGTAGGATCGATGTGCAGGTCTGAGATATGCCAGAATTTACCTGTAAACAGAAACAATGTTCTATAACGAATAATGCCAGTTTTATTTCTTCACTGTTAAACCATCGGCATTGGTAGCGCAGCAGATTACAGCTCCAGTGTTTCTGATTCGATTCTCAGCTCAGGTTACTGTCTATGTAGAGTTTCGCATGTTCTCCCTGCTTCTATATGGGTTTCTGATTTCCTCCCACTTCCAAAAAAAACCATGCAGGTACGTGAACTGGCTATGCTAAACTGCCCCTAGGTGTGAAGGAGTGTCTGAATACATTGATTTAATTGACAGGTATAAGAATGGAATTAAACCAGGCTTAAGTCAGGTTAAAATCTGGAGACGGAGAAAAACAAAGAAACAGCCAATAATAAAACTTATAATAAATAAAAAATAATAAATAAATATATAACTGATCCAATTTAAATGCAAAAGAACTGCCTTTTACAACAGTGAAGACAGAAAAAAACCCCAGTTTTTTATGATATCCAATAGTAGAAAAAAAACATTACTTTAAAAAATAAAATAAAATCTTTAATTTATTACGTATCCTTTATGGAATAAAATCTATTAATAAACAAAATCATGCTATAGGCAGAAAAAAAATGTGTCTAGGCGATGGATGTATTATTCTCACCCACCTCAACCCCCCCCCCCCCCCCCGCAAAAAAAAAACCCCACCACCGTGCTGTTGAATTCTCAAATCTGATTGGTCAGAAACTCTTGATAAATTTTCTATGTTTATATTAATATTTTAATGTGCTTGTTCTACTTCGTTTCTATAGTAACATTTTATTTACAGGGACTTGTGTGAAGAACAACGTACATAATCTAAGCCTAATAAACAGATTAGCTGCTACAACCTAAGTGATAACAGGAACTAACTTTGTGCTGTGTTCCTTTCCACACTGTATACGTATCTATACACAGCCAAAACGTACTACGTCGTTGTTTAAATAAAAAATGTTAGCCGTGGCAAACTGTTGTGGTATAAAAGGAATGAAACACTTCAAGATGTGCTATTCTTGGAAAATATGCAACTTCAGGATGACATTGCATCAGCCCAGATCACACCAACCCATTGTGTTGTAGTCCTAACTTAAACTGAACTGCTCCAGAGTCAGATATTGCTCAGTGTCTTCTACCATTCTGTATAAAAGTACATTCATTGAGTAATGGATATTAATTCATTTCATCCCGACTGCTTATGAAGCTCTTTACATTGTTATGAGACTAAACAACTTTCACTTCTGCTGCATGTTCCTTGTGGCTTCACGAGCTCAAACCTACAGAACAATCCTTTCTCTCTTGGTCATGTGACCATGTGCTATAAAATCGAATCCCAAACATCAATTTATACCCCTTTTTTGTTGTTGTTGTTTGTTTTTAACTTTTCAGTAAGGACAAGCACAAGTACTTCAGCTTGTACAGAAAGCAGGAAAATATAACTCTGCATTTTGTGTATTCATTACTGATTTCATTTATTTAATTTCATACCAATGTGATGAACTTTTTCAGCAGCTACTTTAGGATGCACTGAGGTCATTGTTAGTTAGGTTTATTAAATGTAAACTTTGTGTGTGTGGGGGGGGGGGGGGGGAGGGTCACTGACATTTCAGGAATCTGGGAAAAAAAAATTTTTTAATAAAATATTTTACATAAACACAATAGATATATTTGACAGTTTCGTTTCAATTCTACTAATTCGGTAACAAGTCAATCCAGAGACTTAGTGGACACGGCACAGTTAGTCTAAGCTTAATAATAAATGGATAAAAAATATAACAGATATGTATATAATCAATGATATTATACACATATCTCTTATAAATGATATGAAGGAGTCTCCAGTGCAAGTGCTTTTAAAAGGCAGTTTTATATCCATCCATTTTCTGTAGCGTTTATCCTACACAGGGTTGCGGGGGAGCCTGGAGACTATCCCAAGGGATTCTGGGAATGAGGCACCATGGATGGGGTGCCAAGCAATTGCAGGGTACAATTGAACACTTGAACACCCTTTCACACACTACAGGGCAATTTAAGAATCCTGATCAGCCTATAACGTGTGTTTGGACTCGGGGAGGAAACCGGAGTACCCGGAGGAAGCACAGGGGGAACATGCAAGCTCTGTGCACACAGGGCAGAGGCGGGAATCGAACCCCCGACCTTGGAAGTGCGGGGCAAACGTGCTAAAGCCTGAAGACAGTTTTTCAGCTGCATTGATGTGTTTTATTAACTTGAAGAGAGAGAGAGAGAGAGAGAGAAGAGGCTGGTGAACTATTGACTATTACACCTACTACAACATGATAACAAGAACTATCTTGTTTTACAACATTAAATGTAACTAAGTTGATTTAGAATATAATTTTTTTTTTCAATTAACATTGAAATGTGCTGTTATTAAAAAATTAAACTTTTTTTTTTGCAGTTGCTGTAGTGTGGGTGATAACAGTAACTCCACATCACACCACCCAGTTGTTGATTAATTTTCTATAACAGCACATCAAGCTGTAAGGGGGAGAAACTCATTACAAATGTGAAAGTCCAAAGGTTCTAGTTTGTTTGTTTGTTTGTTTCCCACCCCTTAGAAATGCTATTTCTAGCATGATAAAATATTTGACTGCAAATTTAATAACATGACAGTTGATCTTATTGAGGGTTCTTAAGGTATAAAAACTACACAGAGGTACATGGCATTCTGGGGATTTGTATTGTATCTGAACTATAAAGCAGCACTCTGATCTGCAGGAGGTGAAGCAGAAACATTATACTTACTTATTTCCAGTAGGGGTCTCTCTCTAAAAACATGATCTCTTGGTGCAGCACAAATCTGCTGATACAAAAGCGAAGCAATCCAGCAAAAAAGAATCAGTCCCATGACTTCACTTAACACCGCTCAGGTCTGATCCCGCTGCTTCTTAGGGCAAGGTCGGAAAAACCAAACCGGAAGTAAACAGAGATCACGTGCTTTCATTGTTTAACCCGCAGTTCTGGGAACAGGCTGGCTGTTTATTTCGCTGGAACGACTAAATTGCTTGGTTTCATTCAGCCGCTAGAGGGCAGTGTATTCATTTCTGTCGTTTCTCACGTAGAAAATCATGTCGAAATAAGATTGGTGTTTATGTACGAAACACTGTGTCAACATCTATACAAGGTTTATGACTGATCAGCTCCGCTATACTGTCTTTATGTTTTAAAATCTATAATAAGATAAGACTTTATTCTTATAAAAGTATAAATCTTAATTCTTGGGAAATTTCTTGTCAACAGAAAATTACTACAAACAGAAACAAAAGAAAAGAAAAGAAAGAAAAGAAAATGGGGGGGGGGGGGGAGTATAGAAAGAGCAATAATAAACATATGAATAATAACAAAAATAGCGTTCTTATACTAGTTCCAAAGTTATACAGTTATTAGTGACCAGAGTAAAGTGCACATTATGGATGGGCGATATGGACTTAAAAATATATCACGATATTTTCTGGTATTTATTGCGATAACGATATCAGTGACGATATAAATATAGTACCGTGCTCCACTGTTTTTGGCTACAAGTGATAGCTGTGATCTTGAGAGCCTCAGAAACACAAACATTGATCTAAAAATAAAACTTCCGTATTTCCGATTTCCGTAACCAAACCAGTTTCAGACTGTAGACGTAGCTCCTCGTTTAGCGATAAACTCCTCCTCAGCTTCACGTCCGCCTTCCGCCGTACTCGTTTTCGCTCTGCACGTGAGCTGCGAACGGGTCGCGTCAGAAACTCGTCATCAGCTAGGCTTTATTGTTATTATCGTGGGAAGACTAATTCTTATTGTGGGCAGAATTTCTACCGGTATATTGCAAACGATAAGATATCGCCCCGTCCCTAGTGCACATTGTACATTTTAGTGTTTTCCCTGCTTCCAACACATCTGATTCAACTAATCAGCTAATTAACAGCCCTCCCTGAGTTCAAGTGGGTGTGGTAGAGTAGGGAAAATGCTCAAATGTTCAGGAAGAGAGGGTAGCTACTCTAAGACCAGGGTTAGTCAAGTTGTAAGTTGTGTGATAGCCACTGGACTTTTTGTGTGTCCATGAAGTTTTGATTGAAAATGTCGACAATATGATCTCTAGTAATAACCGAAGTTGAAGGTTTGTTTTCTAATAATGGTTTTTCTAATAGTCTTGGTTTCTCAGAGTTCCGAAATTTCCCAAACTGCTGTGGATCAGAACCACAGAGTCTAAACTGCTTTTTCAAGTAAGTAGCTTTAGATTGATGCATTTCCTGGGTTTTACACCAAGCTAATTCTTTATGCCTTCACTGATTTGTTGTAAGTCTGAAGCCAAGTCATGAGAGAACTCTTAATTAGTGCATGCTTATTAATAACATATCTAAAAGGCTCTCTATACAAGTTTCAAGCATCATTCACATTAGGGACCGATGTGACTGTCATTTGACTTCAGCCAGGTAAAAAAGGGTTTTTTTTCAATACTTTTTGATTGATTGATTATACCATATAGTTTCATAAAATGGCTTTTGCAACTACAGGCTACAAAACAATGGAAAGGTCATTACAAAATACACTCGAGTAATATATATGGCGCGTTTGTAAACACCATATCAATCAGAGTAGCCTCTGGGGCATCGGGATCACAACTGGTGGTATGAGAATTTGTTGAAGGTCCAAAGTGTCAAAGTGTTTAGTTATTTTCTCAGACGGTTTAAACACATCACAATTAAGGTTAACTAATAAAACGAGCTGATAGAAGGTGATAGTACCCAGCCACTGACAGGGAAAAGCTAATAAAATGCTATTAAGAAGTATTAACTTAAAGTGTTTGGGAGTGAATTTGGCTCGAACAACTGATCACTGAATGTTCTTTAATAAAACAGACACTTCTCCACCCTTAGGCAAATTATCTCCCTTAAACAGCATTATATATTTGAGATTAATCAACAGACTTCTGCACCCTTTGATCTTTCATTGACCAGAAAGACTTCTGGTTTAGAACTTTCAACCCATATTTTGCATTCATCCATTTTAAGTACTAAGCCTTTTGTTTGCACTGATACATAAAAACCCCAGTATTTAGGGACACCACCGTCAGTGAAAAGGCCAGGATGGACAAACAATATCAGAGCATACGCAATAAAGCATAAGAACAGATGAAACACTAGATTGTGGTTTAATAATGATTTCAGAAAAGATCAGTGAACTGTAGAGAGTGAACTGTAGTCATGTGTCATTACATAGACGCAACCACACATTGTAACGATCTGATTTGGTATTTATTTTATGCTTGTCTTCTGATGGAATGAAATTAGTTAGAACTGTACTAATAATACCTCTCATCTCTATATTTGGACACCATCTTTTTAGGACATGTGGATATTCGCATTAAAACATGCTTCTAGGCTGATAAGTGGTCCATCATTTATACCGCCTGATAGGTGAGGGTGGCTACAGTGTCCTCAAAGGTCAGTGTCTGCAAAGTGCAAAGAGCAAAGAACAATATATTACCACATGCTATTCAACAGCCTACTGCACTCTCAGCCAACTTCACAAATGGGAATTCAAGACATTCTTACCATGACCATGTTTTTACCACTGATCTCACGAACAAACGTGGTTTCTTTATCATCCCACGTCTGCACCTGTACAAGTTTGCTTCCTTCCAGGGTTACAACATTCTAGAAAATAGTTAGGCTTGTGTTTATCTTATGGGGAGATTTAAAGCACTGATTATTTTACTATACGGTGCCTTGAATAAGTATTAATCCCCTTGAACATTTCCACATTTTATAGTGTTACAACCTGGAACTGAAATGGACTTAATTGAGATTATGTCATTAATCTACAACCCCTTCTCTGATTAATGCCATCCTTACTTAGTCACTGACTTTTGCTGAACAATCACCTCTAGTCAGTTTTCTTTCTTTCTTTCTTACTTTCTTTTTAAAGAAACAACCCATAATTGATACCCAGACTTGCTTTGATAACTCCTCAGTATTCATGATGCTGTGGACTTCGTTCAAGTGACTTGTGATGTGGTGACTTCAACTGGCTGCACCAGAACTGATCTACAGTTATATTTGACCACATTCAGCTGATCCTTTTATCCAAAGCAACTTGCAAATAGGACAGGATACAACTGAGCAATTGAGATGCAACTCACAACCTTTTGATCAGTAGCCCAATGGCTTAACCACTGAGCTTTCACTGCCCCAGTGAAGGGAAATACGCAGTCACAACTATTATTAACATTTAGCTAACAATATTTAGTTTCCCTCAACTTCAGTATTATAGGCTATTTTGTGATGATTCATGACATAATCCCAATTAAGTCCATTTCAATATCAGGTTGTAACACTAGAAAATGTGGAAAGGAATACTTATGCAAGGCAATTATTTGTGGAAGTATAATGAGTTAACGTTCCTAGTCTTACTATGACAAAGACATAAAATGTCCCAGATATTTATGTACTGACTAGCGAATTTGAGATTTTTACCTTGCATTGTCTGCCATCCTTGGTTTTCTCATAGTACTCTTCACCCAGCCTGAACCAGATTTCTCCAGTATGAATGCTGGTCACTGTTTTAACAACTATATAGTCCCAATCTTTGTAAAAAGTTATAGTTGGTTTAATTATTTGGGCAACACGGATCTGTTCCTCTCGAACACCTGTGAATGCAAGAAGTCATTTTATATAAAAGTAATTTTGGATAAAATTGTTGGAGTAAAAACACACAATAGGTGTAAGAATCCAATTTAAAAACCCTTACCAAGTGCTGTCAAGTATTTGGTGAAATTTTCAGATTTGACAAGTTTCCAACTTCCAATGAATGCATCCATTTTGGTAATATATTGTTTTATTTAATTTTTTAATCGAAGGGGCACAGAACGTATGTAACTATCCTCTGAATTTTTCTTTTTTTTCCTTTTTTTTTTCTTTTTCCAGTTGTGCCTGATTCTTTATACAGTGTGCAGTGGGAGGAGACTGTACCTTTCATGCTTGTTAGTTCATTCCCAGACACCTTATTTCTTTATTAAATTGTGTTAATTATTTGGGTCATTACAGTCAAATAATCTCAATGGGTGTGAACACATACCTCTGGAAAAAAAAAAAAGGGAGTAAAAAAAATTACCACAAAATTACATAATGATGGAAAATGATCATGACTATGTGGTCACGTTGGCATACAGTACACCTGTCTATTACATAGTTTGTATTACACATGGATCTAATATGACATAAATGCAATCCATTAGATAGAAAAGGCACAGATCAAGCAAATATATTGAAATAACGCAGTGCCATCTCCTCTCTCTGCTTGTTGACCCTTTTCTGTCTCGGCCTCTCCTTCTGCAAGACCCTTTAAGATAATAATTAAGCCTTAATAAAACCTGAAGCCTTCTTTTGTCTTGTTAAGCTGCCTAGTTAGTGGATTTCTGTACTAAAAAGGTGCAGATGTTTGATATGTGAACCACTAAACCTAAAATACCATAAAATTATTCTATTTATGTCCAGATTTAGTAATAGTAATCATATTCACGATTCATTTTGATTGAAAGCTTCTACTCACTTTCCTGTTGACCTCTATCATAGGAGTTCTCAACTTATTTACAGACAAAGACCTGTTTAACAGTAAATAAATAAATAAATAAATAAATAAATAAATAAATGCCCCTCCCCCTGCCAGTACAAATTTATTTTACAAACTATACAAGTAGAGGTAAACAGCGTGATGCATGCAATATGATATAGTAGATAGTGGATTAGAGTAAATGCAGATGTGCAAATAGAAATAATGTGCAAATAACAGTCTGATATAAATGATTGTAGTAATGACAGATAATTGCAGTAAAGTGCAAGTACTTGCATAACTGCAGATAATAGCAGTGATGTACAATACAGTATAGTATGGTGTCTACTGCTAATGTTTAGTTATTAGGTGGAGGCTCACAGTTAGTTCAGCATTAGTACAGCAAGAACAAGCTGTTCATGAGTCTTTTTGTGCGACAGTGTAGACTTCTGTAGTGGTTTCCTGATGTGGGACATACAAACAGTCCATGGTGGGGATGGGAGGTGTCCTTGAGGATACCTCTCACTCTCTACAAGCAATGCTTTTGATAAATGTCTGTAATGTTGGGAAACTGTGTTCCGGTGATTTGTTGGGCAGATTTCACTACCCGTTCTAGTGCCTTCTGGTCACTCACTGTGCAGTTGTTGTATCACACCGTGATGCAGTTTCTAAGATGTCATTGTGTTTATTTTTACTGCGTTACTGCGTCTATGACTTATGAGTCTCCCTGCTTTAAATTGTTGAAGTCACCCATTTCTCTTGTGCTCTTGCTCTTGCTAATTTTGAGGGCCAGTGCCCCTTAAAATGTCTGTGCACGTTCCTTTTACCGCTCAGCACTTTCCATGTAACCATCAAATGGCACTAAGTGATAATGAAAAGTAAAGTCATGGCATGGTGATACAGGAACAAGTCATGAGTTGAGTTTGAGTAGTTACTGAGTTAATAATGATGTGGGCTGGCTGAACAGACAGTTATCAGGGTGGGTGGAGTCTCTGATGATTTTACCAGCTCTTACGCTCCAACGCCTGGTGTAGATGTTGTGCAGAGAGAGGACAGCAGACCCAGAGGTGCACTCAGCTAAGCGCACCACTCTCTGCAGGGCTTTGATGACTGAAATGAAACAATGACTTATTCAGAATATCCAAAGACACTCACTGGCGCCACCTACTAGTGTAATGATTTAACTTTTGGAAAGGGTGACTGAACATGTCAGAGAATCTGAAATCATCTTTTTGGTGAACGAAATCAAAAGATTCGAGTCATTTGGATGAATCGAAATTAGCACTGCAAATAAGTGGCCAAATAAAACAAAGTCCCTTTAAGGCAAGTCAGTATACTCGGCAGACATTAACTCAGAGACGTATTTGGTAGGCCAACCTGGAATTTACCCTCAGTTATTGCAGAAAATAAGCTCTGTGCATGACCAACAAAAGCTTATGATTCTTACACGTTTTGTTCATCAAGATAATCTTCACAAATGAACACAACTTTTATGAGTTTTGAAGCCTAAATACAATCGGCAGATATAAAAAGCTAAAGTTAGGCTATAAACGAACTACACCAGTGGTTTTCAAAGTGGAGGCCGCCAGGGGGCGCCCAGGGGGCCTCGAAAATTTGGTGTGAAAATAAATTCTCACTTTCAGACAACCACACACACACACACACACAATCAATTCCTAATGTAATATAATGTAAAGATGTAAGATGTAATTATTAATAAAATAAAAAAAGGGGGGATATATTCAGAAGTCTGTATTGTTAATGTGTTTTAAAGACATCTTGCAAAAGGGGGGCCTCGGTCAAATGTTAATGCCATTTGGGGGGCCTTGCCCTGGAAAAGTTTGGGAACCCCTGAACTACACCATGGTCACATGACTTCAACATCACCACCACTACACTTTATAGCACTACAATTAAAAATAAAACACTACAATTGGAGAATTCTATAAATTGATCAATCTACAGGTTGGAATGTTTGAGGTGGAATAGTTTGCAAGAGCGTGAGTATAAACACAACGAGGCTGTAGTAGATGAGTTTCCCTGTTCGGCGTGATGACGTTTATTGTCCCCGACAACCTCTGTAGCCCCATTTAGCCACTTGTTAGCAGCCGCCTTATTCAAAACAAAATCACGAGTGGGGTATTACTGATGTATTTTATGTCGTAGAATAAAACGTGAAAGTATCTTGAGCTTGTGTTAACCACAGACCTTATTTCAGGCATTTCACCAAAAACCCATTGACTTCGGGATGATGGAACCGGAAGTGCAACTCATTTCGGGTGTTAGGACTCATTTTTACAGCACTCTATTGCAAAGAGTCTATGGCTACTGACTGTTTTGAAATACTGACGAGATATACAGTATGAAAGTGTGGCAGGTGGTGGCATGGTTTAGCATGGGTATGCACTGGGGAGGAGGTGTTTGATACACTTGGAGGAGGGGAGTCTGCCTTATGCCCATATTATGTTGTTCCCCAAGCAGCTCCTGGATTTTGACGCCACACAGCAGACTCTAGGAAGTGAGGTATTTATTTATTTATTTATTTGTGCTTGTGGCCTTGGCACGTTAGTCAGACAGTAATGTAAAATGTTTTGCAAAACAAATAACCATGGTGCTTTCCAGCTCACTTGCCACTTATTCTGTTTTGCCTCGGGTTTGCTCTGCTTACAACCTCATACAAACATAAATATCCATGAGACAACAGCTCAGATGTGCCATTTTTTACTCCTTACACCTCTAGGTTATCACCAGTGCAGACCCAAAAGTGTTACCCCATGCTTCTCCAAGAAACACCTGTCAGTTCCAATATTTTTGATCATTTAAAAATGGGGTGGGCTCACACAAAAGGTACCCTGCTCTAAGCTGTTAACACATCTAGATGTAAATATCAGGAAGCGAAAGCTGAAATTCTCATATTCTATCGTCTCATATTCATCTTTTGATCTCAAACGCAAAAGTGTTCAGTGTATAGGGAAAACAAAAGAATCGGCTTTGCCGTTCCAATACTTTTGGAGGAGACTGTATTTTGTATCATATTGTATATCATTGTGTATATTGAATATTTTGTTGTACATTGTGTGCAAAAACTTTTGCAAACACTTTATGTATTGTATTATGCTATAATGTATAATCATGTATATTGGAAACTTTGTTGCTTGTGCTGTATATTGTCAAAGTTTTTATTGTTCTCTATTGTCCACTTTTTTGCCTTTTTGCGTTAAAATACTGGGAGTCTGTAAGTAAGTAACCATTTACTACTTGTACTCACACTGGCTACATATACTGACAATATACTAATAATTACTTACTAAAGCCACATAGTAAAAAGCAAATGACAGCTTATTTGGATTTTTGCTAAAAGGCAAATAAAGGACCATCTGATTTAACCCAGTTGTGATATTAAGGAATATGATCTTCAGAAATGTCTGTTATCCTGTTTAACATTTTATTGTATAAAAATGTTTCAAATTTGTTTAAAAAAAAAATGCACCCATTGGATACAATTTATGCAAATCCAGTTATTCACTATACAACCTTGACTCACAGAAAGCACTCAGAAAAAGTGTGCAGTGCACTTTCAAAGAAAATGAATGGGGAAATAGATGCTAAAATCACAATTTTAAGCTTTAAATTGTATTTATATTGCCAATTGGAAGGCTGTTATTTTTATTGGGCAAACAAATATACATTCTGGCAACTGCTTTTTTTTCACCTTCAGTTCACTTACGTATTATATACTGTATGAAGATGGATGTTGGAACATTCAATTCTAGGAAAAAGATTTCAGCGTTTAATATAGTAATTCCTGTGTGGTTACTACTACTATGCATGGTTTATAAACACTGTATATATTGTATGTGCAAAAACCCATCAAACGTCCCAAAGCTGCAGTGGTACGGACCTCGGTGTCTTCATATACAGTTACAACCGTATACTTGGACTTTGTATCTTTGTATTGTATTTCCTCTTAACTCTACATTCTTATTTATCTGACTGATTTGTTGTTGGGGCTCTGTAACATAATAATTTCATCCACCTTTTATACTTTTTATCCTGTATAAACTGTGAAGTTATATGTAATAAATCTAAATCTAATATCATCTTAATGTGATGCTGATCTGATGACAGCAAATAAGTTTGTGTCAGCTACATGTTGCACTATTTATACTCCTCCACATCTGTAGACATCTTTAGAGTTTCAGTAACGGTGAATGAACCTAACTCCACCACAGTCTACTAGTGTGTATTTGTGTTAATAGCCTTTGTTAATTCTTTAATTTATGCAAACGAATCTGAAGACATTGTTTATTAATGAATGGAATGAGAACATATTGTACACAATTCTTTATTGAGTATGGTTTCAAAGGGTTTATAATGCACATTTGGACACATGACGTGCAAGATACTGGAGGCATTTCCTTTTTAGAAATGTTTCCAGTCTGCAGGGTATTTTTTTTGGGGGGGGGGGGGGGTGAGTGGAGGAGGAGGGGGTGGGGGTGGGTACTAGCAGAATAGACGGGAGGTCGTCCAACTTTTAGACCTTCGTAAAGGTTTGCACTGCTGTGACGTCCTTAAATTTTACTGACTGTAAGATTGAATGCAAATATATCCATTAGTTTTTTATTATTATATTTCAAATAGCTGATCACATACGACTTAAAAAGCGTGAATTTAGTCTGGTCTCACCTTGATCAGTTTCCCATCCTTGACCTCGGCGATAGATGTAGCTTCATTACCGTCCCACTTCTCCACCTGTATAAGTTGGTTTTCTTCCAGATCTATAACAACCTAGCAAAGCAGCTTGTGGTTATCTCATACCAATCTTCAAAAATGACCCAAGTTCCATATTTACAGAATTGGCTAAATGGGATAAGTAAGGAATAAAACATTTGGCGGTGCGGTGTTATGGAAAATAAATCAATGATGAATTGGTGTGATGCGTTACGACACGAGTTCTTGTTACCACCTTGAAGTTGGTTATATTCATATAAACAGCACATCTTCAAGTGTTTCATTTGGCTTATATTACAAATATTACAATTTGCAGATTTCAATTTGTATCCGGGGAAATTCAATGCAGATTGCAATTTTTCATTTATCAATGAACGAAACATCATTCTATCCATTTATCGTTACGTTTAAATGCTGTGAAACGTCCATGAATTAAGATAGTTCCTGTTATCACTTGCATTATAGCAGCTGTAAAGAGCGGGTCCCCTTACCAGTCTCTCTTTTTTTTTTTTCTGACAGCCTACCAGCAGAAAACTAAAGGTTTAAAGGTTTAAAGTAAACTCTGTCAGTTACAAAGTGCTTACACTGGAGACTCCTTCCAAAAATGTTATATAAACATCTCCACAAAAAAAAACCTTCACCATATCAATGATTATAGTTAAAAAAAAAAAAAAATGTATTTGATTATGTCGAGCATCTGCCATACAAATTCCTGTGTTACTACAGAAATGTTAACTTATTAGACCAAGCGTGATTATTGCCTAGAAGTTTCTAAACCCACTCCACGTCCCACTGTGCCGGATGCAGCATCATAACAATACAAAACGCACAAACTGTCCTATGATTCATTTATTAATCTATATGAACTGCTTTATGCTGGTCAGGGTCGTGATAGAATCTAGGTATGCTAAAATATTCTTACATTGCAGTATCTGCCATCCCTTTTCTGGTGGTAGAACTGTTTACCCAATCTGAATGAGAACTCTTCAGTACCAATGGCACTTTGTAGTTTAACGACCACAACGTCGTCATCTCTGGAAATTGTGACAACTGGCCTAAGTACATTTGAAATAGAAATCACTTCTTCATCAGCACCTGTGGCAATACACAATCAATGGATGAAATTTTATTTGTAAAAATATAGCTTCGAAATGACATGAATAGGTTTCAACAGAGTAAAGAAAACTGTTTTAAAAAAACCACAACTTACCGGTTGCTCTCAGGAACTTATCGTAGTCCTCATTTTGGATAAGTTTCCAACTGCCGAAGAAAGCCTCCATTTTGATATTATTAAGCTATTTAATTTTGAAGGGAACAGAAATGGTGAAGTAGAACTTTACCTGTTTAATCTGTGCAGCTGTACACCGTTATTTATATGTTATCTTAGGGGAGGAGATTTTTACAGCCTGTTCTGAGATATCTGATTTGTTTGTATGATTGTGTTGTCACAATGAGGGTACGCCTATACCGACTGATTCTCTTGGATGAATGAAGCAATAGCTTTTATAGACACAACCACAAAAAAACTAAGTGCAGAGTTTATTTCACATCGGCGCAACAGACAACAATGTGGTTGAAACAACGCATTTGATTTTTGCAAAGCATAACCAGAGTGAAAAATGTATTCGAACGCACCATCTTCATGTATGTATTTTCTTTAGGTTTTGCTTTTGAGAGCACAGAGGGGGGAAAAAAAGGAAAGAAAAATCATGACACCACCAAATCAGTGAAAACTGACGCCTACAGTACTTTCAATACAATGACATGAAGTGTAACTTTCAACATTGACAGTTCCATATTTACTCATTTTGACAAAAAGCACTCAGAAAAAAGTGTACAATATGTTCATAGAAAATAAAAATCACAAAATAGATGATCAACAACATTCATAAGGTTTAAATTGTACTTACATAACCAAATGGAATGCTATTTTTTCTCTCTTTTTTTGTATAGAAACTAGACATTCATTTAGTTTAGTGACAATTTAAAAAAATAAATCAAGTGGTCCCTTTTAAAACTAGGAAAATAATGTCATATGGTTCTCTAAGACATACAGACACCATGATTCTTTGTGCCACATGAACATCACTCAGGTGGGGAATTTATTGATTCTGTCAAAACAGAAGGATTTCCAAGAGAAGATGGGTGTGCTCCTCCATCAGCCTTAATCAGAATAATATCCTCCAGTGAAGACGCTGCATAGCACAGACTGCGACCAGAACAGTAGTTTGGTCATGGAGGCTAAAGGAGAGATTGTTTGTGGTGCTGTCTCTCTTGTCTTTGCTGTTCAGTTTGGTTCATGCTGTAATGGGTTAAGTTATGTTCCCTCTGCCTGGTCCTTTCCCTCTGCAGGGTCCTTGGCTGCGTCACTTGATGAGGATGAACCTTCTCCTCCATGCTCAGCGTCATCTGTGAAATGATATCATGGACAGATATGGAACAGTGTAACAAAACTGTGACTGGTGGTGAAACCTTTAGCAGAGTTGCAAACACCTCTTGAGCTTCATCTCACCACACTGGTGTTGATTATTTTTGCAAAAACAGTAGGCCCTGGTATGTTTTACCATGTCTCCAGTATCTGCTTTTATTATTATTATTATTATTATTATTATTATTTTTAAGAACAGTATGTTTTCCTCCATAGGAAAGTAGTTCAGGACAGAGGACACTTTCCCAAAATGTTTTATTCCTCTTAAACCAGCAATTTGCCAATGATTATATTGTTTTAAATTATTTAATAATGAACAACACTTTTATCCAATTATAGTTTCTGTCATGTCAAGGCCGTAATCAGCGACAAACTCCATTTCCCAGAGTACACAGCGCCATATAAACATGGCCGCCCAGAACTACCATTCCCAACAGGCAGCTTCACTTCCACCTTCAAGATCGCCCAAAGTCTGATTACCTATACCTGGACACGATGGCTGCATTCAAAATCATGTACTGTGACAGTACCTACTGCATCCGATTCAGTACGTACTGATCAGTATATGTGTGTAGCATGAATACAATCCGGAAATACTACATCCGCCATGTTGGAACTGTCATTTGACCTTCAACTTTAAAATAGCCGACACACTGCCTTCCTCTATTCTTGATTCTGACAGCGCTTCCACGTCAGTCCTGTTGCATTATGGGATAGCGCAGTGTCCATTGCTTCCATACTGCACAATCTCAGCAGAAGGTCATCAATGTATTTCTCACCTACTGTTTTATGAATACTGAGAATTCGGACATACTACTCCTTTGGCGTACTGCTTTTCACCCACACCCTATACAATCAGACTCCAACCCTTCACACAACATGAAGTATCGCTCAGTGCTCATTACCTGATGTACCAAGTCTTTGTTTACTGAACTTGCTTTTCTGGTTTGATATTTGTTTCTGGTTTCACAGTTCTGTTTAGTCTGTTTGTTAATCGTCAGACCATGTACTTGTGTTGTTGTTGAGGTTTTTTTTTAACCACGTTTTTGCCTCATGATTTGCATTTGTTTGCATATCATACCCTCACCAGCTTTATTTTGTCTGCCTTGAAGTTAATAAGACAGACAAATAAGAAATAATAGGTCAAAAAATGAAAACATGAACTCCTCAGTTCCAAAGCCTTTCCCATGGTAGAACTTACTGACCGTTACTAACTGCTGACGCTCCCTTGCATAGTGGAGTCTCCTTCCATAAACGTTATATCAATGTCTCCTAACAGAAACCTTCACCATGTACACTTTTCTTTCTAAATAACATGTTTATTAATCTTTTTATCATTAGCCCTAGATTATCATTGAGTGTCTGGTGTATTAAAGATTACTATAGAAACAATACAGTATTAGACTGATCACATTCATATAAACCTGTGAGTTGTAGCTGCACTACTGTCAGAGCTGCCGTTACAGACCCGTGGTATAATTAATATTAAGCAACTCGTCCTTTTTTTTTTTTTTTTTTTTTTTTTAGAGCAAAGAGATTGAATTTGTTCTAACCTTCTTGATTTCTATTGGATCACAAGATGGAAGCTTGTGAATTCACAGGTCAAAGTTCACCTAGATAAAGTTGGCGTGAAAGGAACCGCTACCAGAAAATTCTTTTTATTCTACACGGTTAAAGAAAGGTCATCCTGATGTTTTTGGTTATAGAGTTTCTATAGGAAGGAAGGAAGGAAGGAAGGAAGGAAGCTTGCAAAATTGAAAATGAAGGCTTCAAACTCAGATGGAGCTGATTGAGAAATCCTAGGCACTGCACTGTGTTTATTTCTACACTTACTACACTGTGTTCACGCCATGTCGTGATTACGAGATTCCGACTTGTAAAAAGCATTCATGTCCTCGTAGAACATGTAATTACAGCTTGTAAACCAGGAAATTTCTGAGAGCTCCGACTTGTACCACCTAACCGCAGCAATGTCATGCGGAAACACTCAAAGGCCATAACACTTACTTACACTACCTGATACGCTTTCTGTTGTCTTCAATATTTAGCAATAGCATCAAAATGTGATATAATATCGTGTCTATGTGTTTTGTATTTTGCAGTTGTCAACAGCATCGTCTCAAGGATTCATTTTGCCGTATAGAAACGCATAATTCCAAGTGCAAGGACGTGAACATCTCCAAGTAGAACATCCGGATTGTCATCTAGTAACTACGGTAAATCCAACATGGCGTGAACGCAGCTTATAATTTCAGCATTTACATATTGAATGTATGGTCTGGAAGCCTACATTGCAGACAGCCCCTTAATACGAGATAATAGAAAACTACACTGAAAAACAAAACCACATGGTGCAAATTGTATCTCTAATATCTTTATCTCTCTTACTTTCAGAAACAACAGTGAGACAACAGTGGTACAGTACCTCCAACAGCAAGATCAGCTAGTTTGTTTGGAAGGTCTGCTGCTTCGGGTCCTGTGTTGGAACCTAAAATATCTGGCACGGCGTTTCGTCGGCCAGTCCTTCCTGTGGCGGCGAAGTCAGTGACAACAGTTTCCACATCAGTCATCTCTGCTCTTGCTTTTCACATTATCATCTGCAAGATATAAGGCAGTTTTTTATTCATTCTTTAACTGAATACTTTCCTATATATAGGACAATTAATCCTATATAGTACATAGGCAGTAATACACAGTACATAGAAAGACATTTCCTACTGTAAATAGTCAGAGGTGCCAACATCTATGGTTTATCTGTATTTATTTTTTTACTCTTTGCTATGATAGCGATGTGGTAGACACCTAAAACAGGAATAAGCGGAATAAAAGCGGAATAAAATTCACCTGGCAGAAAAGCCAATTCACTAATTCAGTCTTGCGAGCCAATTGAAAACAAGTGGGTGTGGTCTCTTTGGTGGGTAAAAATGGAGGTAAAAAAAGTAGCAGTCACACTGGACTTTTGCCTCACTGTTTTCTTAATGCTGCTTGGTGCACATCTGGGGGAAAAAAATTGCATTTCCATCCGTTATGATAGGGAAAAAACAAAGAACCTTTACACAAAAGACACCTTCACAAGTCAGGTAATGAATGTAAAAATATATAAGCAGCTAGAAATACAATCTTTAACACAATTAGGGCCACAACAAAAACTTCTAAATGTCTGAAAGAGTTGGAAATTTGTGAGGGATTGGGCTCATAAGCACACTCTTACCCCATACAGTGAGGAAGATAATGAAAGAAGGTTAAAATAATAATAATAATAATAATAATAATAATTATTATTATTATTATTATTATTATTATTATTATCCCAGGGATCAGTTTTATAATTGCACAATTTAGTTCATTCTTATCATGGTACAGATTTTAAATCAACTGTCAAAGACCACTTTCATAATAACAAGCTGTTTGGAAGTGTTGCAAGAAAGAAGTAATTCCTGAGAGAATCTCACGAAACAAGGACATTAGCACTGCCATTAGTTTAATTAGCATCATAGTGTGGTCAGATGGGAACAAAAACTGTTCGGTCATGCGTTATCGGCATGGTGATCATCGACACAAATCTAAAAGAAATTTAAAAAATAAATAAATAAAGAGTTTAAAATGTTCTTCATAGATGAGTGGACCAGAATCTAAAGCCTTGTTAGACATTACAGGAAGAGACTCAGTGCTGTTTTTCATTCCAGGTCAGGAATCGCAAAATATTAAGTGTAAACCTGCAAATAATTAAGAAACCAGTGTTTAATGCATGTACTGTATGAAAAATAAAGCATTTCACAATCCATGTTTACTTTGCATACCGCTTTTAACAGTAGATGTTGTCACAAAACAGATGTAGATTTAGATCCCTATTGAGCAAGCCAGAAGTGACAGTGGTGAGGAAAAAAAAAAAGCCCTGAGATGACATAAAGAAACCTTAAAGGGATAGTTCACCCAAAAATGAAAATTCTGTGATCAATTACTCCCCCTCATGTCATTCGAAACCCATAAGACTTTCTTTCATCTTCGGAACACAAATGAAGACATTTTAATGAAACCTGGGAGATTTCTGTCCCTGCATTTACAGTCCAGTAACCAAAACTTTCAAGCTCCAAAAAGTTCCTAAAGGCATCGTAAAAGTAATCCATGTGACTCCAGTGGTTTAATCCCAATTTTGTGACGTATTACGAATGCTTTGTGTGCGCAAAAAAACTAAAATGAAGTCTTTATTCACTAAATGTCTTCACTTCCGCATAGATCTCTGAGAGAACCACGACGCATGCGTGTTGTGTTGACGCGAGAGCGGACAAAAAAAATTAAAGTCCCCCTATGTCGAAATCTGCAGATCTTTGTTACAAAGACTAGTTTGTGTACAGCGTCCCTCTTCCTCTGCTGTAAACAGTGCAGCGCTTCCGGGTCCCGTTGCATCGTGAGAACGTCCACGTACTTCGATTACGTTTACGATGCCTTTATGAATTTTTTGGAGCTTGGAAGTTACTGGACTGTAAATGAAGGGACACAAATCTCCTGGGTTTCATTAAAATGTCTTCATTTGTGTTCTGAAGATGAATGAAACGAGGGTGAGTAATGACCGAATTTTCATTTTTGGGTGAACTATCCCTTTAAGAGGAACCAGACTCAAAATGGAACCCATCCTCTTCTAGCTGACACCGGATACTAAATCAATAGAAATAATTATCCAAGTGATATTTTCCAGAGAATATTTTTTGTGGACTGGGGTCTAAAGACAATTCATTCTTCCATCTTCACTAACCGCTTTATCCTAGTCACAGTCACTCCTGGGAACCCCTGACTTAAGGAGTAAATACCTCCTGGATGGGGCAGAAGTCTGTTACAGAGCACCACAAACATGTATAATAACACATTGCATATTTTAGCGAACATGTGAAACAGCACAGCCGATAACCTGAGCTCAGGATCAAACCAAGGACCTTGAATCTCTGAGGCAGCAACACTACCCACTGTGCCACCATGCTGAAGACCAGACTTTCCTTTTTTAACTGGACAGCCAATTACAAGTGCAGGATAGATGATGACTGTGAACTGTGTTCCCTACAAAGAGCTAGTGTCAGACGAAGGGTGAAGGGTGAATTTTGCGTGAAGATGATTTTGCTAGATACACAGACAGATAGACAGACTCATAGATACATTTTCACTTTGCTGGATATATCGTAGTGTTTTAGTGTGGGAAACCTGATGTGGCAAAAGTTCCACAGTCTTCCAAATTTCCCACAGGCATTTTTCTAACCAAATCAGTGTAGATTGACATTCATTTGCTTGGCAGACAGTTTATTCAAAGTGAGGCAGGATTCACTCCCACTGGCTAGCTGTTAAACATAGTTAAGCATTCTGCTCTGTTTCCTCATCAAGCCTGCTCAAGTCACAATTCGGGCCAAGAAGTCTAATTATATTGCTAAGTGCACACCTGTTTCCCTCCATCCATCCATTTCTTCTCATCTGGATACAAGACAAGTGATCTACAGAACCCAGTGCCAGTCACTAGGGCACTATTATATAAAATATTAGGGAAACTGTTCTCAGTGTCCTGCTAGCTGTCTTTAGTACTGCGAATCATCGCATACTTCATTCTGACACTGAAAGCTAAGCACTCATCTGTTTTCACCATGTCAGTATGATTATTCAATTCAATGAAATTTCTTTGTATAGTATTTTTAACAAAAGACATCGTCACAAAGTAGCTTTACAGAAATCTGGATGATGTAGACTTGGATCCTCAATAAACAAGCCAGAGGCAACTGTATCAAGGGTAAACTCCAGGAACCAGAACCAAAAGGGAACCCATCTTCACTCTGGATGACATCAGATAGTAGGAGTAGAAACACTTACTCTTCCACAAAGGTATATCTGTATTTCTGTATCATTTAACCTAGGGAGGTTCAGTTTCATCACACTGCATTACTCACTACCTGAATTTCCCAGGAGTCAGTTACTGGTCCACTCTTGTTCACTGTTCAAGAAATGACTGAGTGATCAACCACAATTCTTTCTTACAATACGCTGATGTCACACAAACAAAAGTGCACCCCCCCCACCACTTGGCCTCCCACTTTACACTTAAATACAGTGAAATTTAATATAGCTCTAAATACCATAGATTTCCATGAACTTATAGCTAAAGTACAGGCTCACTACACATACTACAGAAAAATGTAAGACCCAATCGAAAAACCTGACACCATAGATAAGACCTGGGCCTACAAATGAGATTCTAGCCTATACTCTAACATATACCCAATCACAATTCTTTAACTGCATATACTTTTATATTTTCTCTCTCTCTCAATTTCTGTTCTCAATTTCACATTCATTACTATACACCTATATAAGCCTCATTATGTCATTGCTATTGCTACTGTTTTTTTGGTTTTTGTTTTTTTTTACTTTGTTTGTTCCCTGGTTTTTGTATTTTGGTTTCTCTATGATATCTTGTTCGCTGATCGCCTGACTCTTTTGCCTGCCTTGACTCTGAACTTGCCTTACGTATTGGAATTGTTTGCTGGACTTTATATATTAAAACTCATTAAACTGCATTTGCATCTGTCTCCGCCTCTCCGTAGTGACAGATCGTGACAAAACAAAACACACAATTTTTTTTGTTAGATATAGGTGTGCAACAATTATTGGCACCCCTATGAATTCATATGAGAAAAATTCTGTCACATTCTGTGGATATAAACAGGCGTATGCACGGTTTATGCACAAAACTATGCATACGCCGGTTCATAACTGAGACCCCAGGTAAGGAAAGTTTATTCAGTCAGTTTCAGATTGGATAACTGATTTGGCCAGTCAGGAATATTCCACTCTCTGTCCATGAAAACTGTGTTGCAGTTTTGAGTTCTGCAGCAACATGTATCATCATGTAGTGAGTATTAAGATGTGGTTTGATCTAAGAAATTGAAATACTTCTGGACCCTTCAGAATCCATTTGTACTTACTTATGGGTCAAACATTAGTATGGTATTATGTTCTCTGCCGAGGTATTGCTAAGCTCACCTAATGTTTTGCCGCCTGCATTGGCTGTCTCTCTGACAGGTTTGGTTACTTCATTTATGTTTAAACTGATCATGCAGCAAACAAACACAGTACGTTAGAAACGATCATTTTAGAATTACATTCGTTTCTCTAAAATGTTCCATCAAGGTTAACCCAAACTTGACATATTACTTTAATCACAATCATACTGTAGTTTGGTTTTAAATTTAGCGTGCTAAATTTAATACAGAGCCAATACGATAAAACAGCTTGAGGCACGGCAGTGTAATCAGGAAATTCACCACAGTCTCAACATGAAGTTTATTCCACTGAAGTCATGAACTGTCCACCAATGGAGATACATAAAAAAAAGTACAATATGTACAAAATATATTTATTATAAAGGGGCCATGCACCAAAGGTACATACATGATGAGTAGAAACTACAAATAACTCTTGAATCCCTTTGCCTAAAGTTGTGGTTCTGCTTCCCTGAGATTGCTTAGGCAACAATTGTAGTGCGTCTTTGATTGTGTGGCTTGGCCCTGAAAAAGCTGCTTGTAGCTTTAATAATAATAACAATAATAATAATAATAATAATAATTATTATTATTATTATTATTATTATTATTATTATTATTATTATTACTCATTAGTATTATAGGCTGTACCAGACTGTATCTCAGGGACAGGTGCTGTATTAAAAAAACTATATTATAATAATAGTAGTAGTAGTAGTAGCAGTAGCGGTGGCAGTAGTAGTAGTAGTTGTAGTAGTAGCAGTAGTAGTAGTAGTGGTAAGAGTAATAACAATAGTGGTGGTAGTAGTAGTAGTAGTAGTAAAACTAGTAGCAGTAGTTGTAATAATAATAATAGTAGTCGTATTAGTAGTGGCAGTACTAATAGTGGTAGTAGTTAGTAGCAGTAAGAAATAGTAGTAGTAGTTGTAATAGTAGTTGTGGCAGCTGTAGTAGTAGTAATAGTAGTCGTAAGAATAATAACAATAGTGGTGGTAGTAGTAGTAGTAGTATTAATACTAGTAGCAGTAGTCATAATAATGATAATACTAGTCATATTAGTAGTGGTAGTAGCAGCAGTACTAATAGTTGTACTAGTTAGTAACAGTAAGAAACAGTAGCAGTAGTAGTAGTAGTAGTAGTAGTTTTTGTTGTTGTTGTTGTGGCAGAAGTAGTACCAGTAGACATAGTAGTAGTTGTTGTGTCAGTAGTAGTAGCAATAGAAATGGTAGTAGTAGTAGTAGTAGAAATAAGAGTAGTAGTATTAGTAGCATCATCAGCAGTAGTAATAGTAGTAATAGTAGTAATAGTTGTAATGATTATAAGGGGGAATAAGATGCCTGGATACTGAGCTCATGTGTGTTATTATTCTTAACTTTAGAGAACGTGGAACTGAAACTGGTCTTCCATACTGTCATGAAAGCCCTGGGGTATCTGAACAGTTTAGCCACCAATCTGAGATGGGTACGTCCAAGGCAACAGCGGGAAACAAAAAATATTCCCATGTAACCGTTTTTCTGCTGTAATACAGTAATCTCCATTAAAAGGCCAAAGGACCATAATAAATATACTACATACACACACAGTATCTCTCTGCCTCCGGCAGTTCTGGTGTGTGCGTGGCATTAGTATTAAAATCTGTATTAGCTTTTGTGGGAGTGAAACCTTGTTAATCATTCAACAGATGGTTCTTCATCCCAAGCATATAATCACCTCCTGGAAGGAGAAAAATCTGGAATTTAATCAAGGCCCATCAGTTAAGCAGAGCTATACTGGGAGAGCCAGAGCTATTTTGGGAAGATCTCCGCTAAATGCATGAGTTGATGGTACGAGCATTATAGCACTCAGGTTTATCAAAGTCTATTGGTATGTCACTAAGCTCTGAAACACGATCATGTAACAAAGCTCCAGAACCTAATCAATCCTGACATATCTCAACTGATGCTAGCGGCTTGTGCTCCTCTGCAGTAAAGAAGAGGTTGTTAAAGGCTTAGCATAGGCTTTACTGGGAGCTATGCACTCTTTATTGCTTTTCAGGGACACTCATCTTGCCTGCCTCATCCTCATTCATTACCTGCAGGTCCAGCAACTTCTCTCTCTCTCTCTCTCTCTCTCTCTCTCTCTCTCTCTCTCTCTCTCTCTCTGTGTAACCAGAGGACAAAAAAACAGCACTGAACTCATGTTTTGTCAGGCATTTAATACATTTACTAACCACAGTAAAACCCCAGACACCTGAATGTTGAAAAAGCTGATTTTGGTATATAAACTGAATTTATCCCACAGTACTGTTGAAGAACCTGCAAACCTTTACGCAGGACCGTAGGAGCTCTGCATAAGTAGACAAAATGTGGATAGATTATTGATAAAATGTGACTTGAATATCTATCATTATTATTTAGACTGACAGATCAAAAGAGTCACTGCACTTAACACTGATTTAGAAAACAATATGTATGCTAATGTTCCTAGTGAAGCACCACTTTAAGACCACGAGTGCGCACTGAATGTCTATTAAAAGGACGTTCTGCTGCCGTTATTTTAATATTATCTTGGTTGGGGGGGGGGGGGGGGGGGCGTGATAAATATGGATGGATGATGCCTTATGGAAACAAAGCAGCAAAAAGGAACATTCTGTCATCATTAAGATGAAAATTAGGCCCTTGTGCTTTTTGAGCCTTTGTGTAGATTGGGAAGGATAAAAGAAGGAGTGCTCAGTGAATCATCTCTACTCTGAGGACCAAGTACAAGAAACTTGATCATCTCTTTCAGCCAATAGATAGCAAAAAAAAAAAAAAAAATTATTAAATGAAAGGGTGGGGGCTCATCCCTTCATTTCAAATCTAATCTTTGCATTACTGCTTTGCTGCTCTTAAAATCCTTAATGCTTTGCTGCCCTTTAAAATTACAGAGGTCTTTAATAGCTCTCACAATGACATGAAAAAGCTGCTTATGAAAAAGTAGCCATCAAAATAGTACCTCTACTGGTGTCTATTTTTTCTTTTCTTTTCATTTCATTTTGTTTATAACCAAGTTCAAAAGGACGGGTTAAGCCATGATGCTGTGTAAATGTCAGCCTAACACTGAGAACAGAGCAGTTCAAATCACTGGTCCCATGTGTGCAGACCGTCAGGCACATAGATCAATGGAGAGAGCTTACATATATTGCAGACATTGCTTCTTGTCTGTTTGTAACAGGTTTTTGGTGTGATTAATGTTGCTGAAAGTCATTAATAAAAGCAGTCTTTTGAAAGGTCTAGCAAGGTCTAGGTAATCTACAAAGATAATCTGCAAAGTATATCTGATCTATCCATATCTGATATTTATAAAGCTCATCCAGTCCCTAATTCCTGAAGCAAAATCAGTCAAGAATGGCAAGAGATTTGCATTATTTTTTAATAATATATATATATGTGTGTATGTATTTACATGGATTTTTTTTTGTTTTTTTAAAACCAAATCCTCCACTAGCACACAACAGCTACCATTCAGTGATGGAAAAGACTAATACAAGCTTCCTCTGACACAGAATATTTTTTCCCCAAACTGCTGATCATGCAAGTCACAGGCCAATTAAACACATCTGAGGAACCACAATTGATCATCTACTGTAAAGAACTTCTGTGCTCTGACCCCAATTTCCTAACAAGCTGAGATATGCAAAGAAAAGAATTTCACTGTATATGTTCTTCTTCTAGATCTTAAAACAAAACCTATAAACAAATTTTTTTTTCCAAATTTCTAATTATGCCACATTACCATATGGGTTGTAATTAAAGATTGCAGCTCAGATTCACTGGAACAGAAGTGAGCCTGGCTATTGGTAATAAGCAGTTGGTTTAGAGGATGAGGATGAAGAGGAAGATAATCGTAGCTCTTGCCATATTTCCGAGTACTATAACTTCAGTGTCCAGAGTTAATCCATCAGCAGTGCAATGCAAATCTGTGTCTATGTGTCTTCTATGCTGTAATTAACAGACAGAAATAGAAATAAGTGGTGCATTTACTGTATGCATCTGCCTGATGGGATGAGACAAATCTGTGAACCATGGGGTGTATTCAGGGATCTTAAGGCTATCTCCTAACTGCCCATTCAGAAGAAACTCTTAATTACAATATTAAGACTTCTAATTTTTTCTGTATTTCACAAAACATATTATCACCAAAACCATATACCTAGCGGTACTCCATAAGTGGTCCATACCTAGGGATAGTCCATAGAAGAAGAAGAAGATGAAGAAGAAGAAATCCTTTATTTGTCACATATACATTATAGTACAGTGAGATTTAAAGTTAAAGCATTCAAAAGTTTGTTTGCCCATTGGGACCTGGTGCACCATTTGCACATAAATATAAGTGCTGATAGCCAATCATAGTGCAATCTTGTGAGCAGAATACATATAGACACTCTTTGAACTGTAGGTGGGGCGTTTAATGCTGAGACTAAGAGGTCCATCCATCCATTTTCTGTACCACTTATCCTCAGGGAGCCTGGAGCCTATCCCAGGAGACTCAGGGCACCATTGACGGCGTGCCAACCTATCGCAGGGCATAATCACTTTTTTTTAGAAGCTGTCACCCCAGGACAGATTTGTGGAGAACTTATAAATGTTGTTATGTATGCATCCTTGCCTTTGACAAGTCTTTGAGAAGCCATTTAAACTACTGCTTCTTTAAAGTTGCCATCAGCCTTTTGTCAATCGTTCTGATCAGATTACTTCTTGCTTGGTTTTTAGGGATGGCCTAATCTAGACCATGGATGGCTGATATAGCAAATTTCCAAAATTTGAACGATAATGCTGTTTATATTTTATGGTATATACATTTATAGGTATATGCAGAACAAAAAGTAGGGTTTCTGAGTGATGTGGCGTTTTTCGTATTTGCCATTAATTCATGTATAACCTCAGTTTCCTCTTCGTCAAACAACACCCTCCATTGATGACTGAAGGTGGACAGTTGGGAACAGGGAATCCACCAGTAAATCAATATAAGCATAGCTAACACCCACTTTTTTCAAAGATTCAACACTTTTGGCTGTGATGCATCCCTAGACCATAATCCCACCCCCATCATGACTCATAGTGGCCTGAGTGCATAAGCTCTTCTCCGAGTATCCTCCTCATATAGGCTCGACCATGAATTCTATGGAGAAGAAAGCTGGATTCATCACTAATCCAGGCAAAAGGGTTTTCTGTCAAAATATTGTCTAGCCTCTTTGTTTGCTGCTTAAGCTTTGGTTTCCCTCTTGATTTGCGATCATCCTGTCTTCTCTCAATTTTCTGACCATAACACTGTTCTGTGTTGAAGTGGTCTTTCTTTTCAACCCTGGGAATCTTTTTCTTCTTAACTGACTCACTCTCTGTTTGTTTCCTCACACACGCCACTCACACGCCTCTGACTGGAAGCTGAATCTTCTGCAAGCAATTTCTCATTGTGAATATCCTTCCTGTGCCTACTCAACAATTTACAAAACAATTTTCTCAAGACTTTCTAGACTTATTCTTGGCTTTCAACCCATTTTGTCACTTCTGCTCAGCACCAAATCAAAGTTATCGCTGTTTGTTTATTAACAGCTGTACTTTCAGACCGCATTTTGTACTCTATAATGAGCACACCTTCACTCAATGATCATGACATCATCACAGACAAATCATTTTATGGCGATTTTAAGCATAGAGTGTATCCTTCCAATGTAACCTATAAAAAGGCCCTGGCAACCCCAATAATAATTACCTGACAACCAAACAGCACTCTTCAAACAAACATAAAGTGGTCTCAATTATTGTGTTTTTTCTCCTTTAAGGCTCGACTCATATTCCCAGATGACACAGATCCATTTTTTCTGCCTGACTGTGACACAGATCTGAATTTTTCAGGACTGTGTGGACACAAAAATCTGATCTGTACAAATTAAACCTGAACCACTTTCATATGTGGTCCTAAATCAGATACATATTTGATATGTGGGACATGCGACAGGAATAAAAACCGCCAGATCGGAATTCATATGGCTTTTTCTAACTCTCATGGACATACCGATGTGGCCGTCAGCATCCGGCGTCAGAAGTGTGACAAAACAGCAACGGAATAACGACAGTGGTGATTTCAGTGGAGATTTACTTGATATTTGAGGAATTGATACAAGCAAAACTGGAAAACTGGAACCTTTTGAAACCGAGTAAAATTCAGAACAATTGCATAAGAAATCAGTAAGTACAGTATATAGAAGGTGTTTCAAGGGACCCGTGCATTCAAATTAAAAACAGTTAAGGGTCACTTACAGTTATGAATGTGAACGGTCACGATACAGATCAGATCTGGCAAATAATCATAATTATGCATAGAAGCTTGTACGTCTGTGGGCCATAGCAGTGAACAATCTGTCTCCCACAGCTCTCAGGCTGGGTCTCGGACCACCAGTACACCCATACTGGAGAACTTTAATGTGCAGGCTGGGGTGTAAGTGTTCAAAAGTACAGGGACATAAAAGAATACAGATTATGTAGTGATATAACTTTATGCATGAATTGTGTATCTGATAGAGAATTATGTAATGTAAGCCAAGAACTTTGTGTAACTGAGAGCCCAACATTTGAAACTCCAGGGTGAAGTAACAATAACGCATTCCCCATATAATCAGGATCTCGAGTTCAAATACCAACAGTGCCATAGACAACTTTATCTCTGTATTGGTCACTGTTGTGGTGGTACAATGGTTCTTATTCAAGAGATGAAAATTCATGAAACTTGCCAAGCAGCGGTTGAGTGGATTGGACTATTCGTGTCTCAAGAGGTACAAAGTCATAGGGAAAGTGCTAGAGTGAGTATAGGAAGACTACATAACAAAGAGATTTAAGAGATTAGTGATACCAGTAAAAGAGAAGGCAGCAGTGCTAGCCAGGAGGTGAAAGGGTCGATGGATTAAGTGTTTTAATAAAAGATGAGTGTTTTCTTGCAAGGTGAGGACGGAGGGAAGCTGAGATTAAGCTCAACGTGGCGATTGGTAATACTAGCATGAGATCCAAAAATAGAAAACCCTGCCTTGACATGCTCTACAAATGTTCAGTGTGTGTGTCTATGTGTACAACTGAAGTGTTCAAATACAAAACTGAATTCACTGCCAAGCAGATATTCAGGTTAAGGGTCATTCCACCGAATACCATTTGCTTGTTGTAACTCTTCCAAATGAAACTTCACTTTTTTAAATCTTTTTTTCAACACCGAATCTAATAACACACGTATTTAACTATTCAAAATGTATATTGGTCAATCTCAGGTAACTTTATTTATTTATTTATTTATTTATTTATTTATTTTTCATCTAAGCAGAAGATGGTTGCATTTTTCTCAGTCCTGTTACCGAAACTCATGTGCCATTTAAAAAGCATGTTTAAAAGCTTCTCAACGAATCCCTTTGTTTTCCGCTTAAGGGAGTGTTTACTTTAAAGAAATGTTTGGTTACACGTTCAAATAATTGATATTTGTGACTAAAAAAATCACTATATATGCACTCAAGTTGTATTTTTTCTAAAAAAAAAAAATGCACAGCCATTTTCTTCCATTTAAAGGAGACCCAAAACCCAAAAGGTTTATATTTCTTTTTTAATCATGTAATATATTAAACAGTTGGATAGATGATGGACCACAAAAAAGTGGTTTAACTTAATTTTTTTTTTTAAAAAAACCCAAAACATTTTAGTAACAGGAATGAACATTGGGTAATGGGAATGTGTGTCCATATGTGCATGCGCATACATGTGAGCGTGCATTTGTGTGTGTGCATGCGTGTGTGTTTTTGTGTGTTATTGTGTGTGGTAGAGAGAGAGGGAGAGAGAGAGAGAGGGAGGGAGAAAGAGTAGTGATGGAGAGGGTGGTGGTCGTGTCTTGCTCCTTCCCCTGCAGAATGCCATGGGTGGGTGTTTCTGGCTCCTCCATAGCATGGGTTCTCTCCATCTTCTTCTACAAAAGGTAAGAAAGACAAAGACAAAAAGTTGAACATATTATGCACGTCCATGTCTACAAAACACTAAATGGTTAAGCTGGAAAACCTAAATCCAATAATGTTTTAGCTAGAATTGCATTAAATTCATGAAGAAAAAACAAACGTGCCTGACCTTTTTTTTTTTTTAAGAAGCCTTCTCTTTATATAAAAGGATTGAAAGTAACAGGACTGAGTTTTTAGCACAGAAGTAGCAAATACATGAAATATAGTCATATGGCATACATGAAAATAGCACGAGGTCACTGAGCACGTTCTCGTGATTTACCAAAAATGTGTATTTTTAAAATAAACAAATAACATCGTAGAAATAATTTAGGTCAGAGGACTGTACGCTGAGATTAGCCTTCTCAGTCAAAGTCACAATATCACCAAATATACAGAGAAGAAAATGAGAGAACTTACTTTTGGTCTTCCCATGGCCTTCAGATCCAGATGATACAACTTCCTGGTGAACATGTGACTTGTGAAATGTATAACAGGACTGAGTGAAAACCTGGAGACACAACTAACGAATATATTATGGATTTCTTATGAAAACAAATCTATTTAAAACAAAGATGAGATGTGGAATCACAACAACGCAAAAAAAAAAAAAAAGATTTGTGAAGGATTTTAATCATTATATTTAAAAACGTGTAGTGTTAGTGTGTGGAGACATGTAAAGTGGTAAAGTGTAGTGATAAAGAGTGAAGACAAATAGTAACAAATGCTATTTTTTCAGAGTTCTAAGTACATTATGGACACAGCGAATAGAAACCTTTATGTTACACATTCCTGCCTTGTGCCCAGTGGGTCCAGGATGGGCTCAGGATCTACTGCAACCCTGACCAGGATAAATGGCATTCATTAGTGAATGAATGAATGGAACCAAAAATGTGTAATATTTTCTTTCAGTTTATTTTGCTGGCATTAAAACAGTTTCTGTACAGTGAATAATCTCACCTCAATACTGTACATTTGTCCTGAGAATTGTTGCTGTAATCATAAAGACTGACCTGTGCTCATACTGAAACGCATACTGAAATCTACATCAATATTTCCGTAAAGTTGCTTTGTGATAATGTCTATTGTTTAAAACGCTGTACAAATAAAATGTAAATAAAATATTATGATCATTTCCTTTAATCAAGCTCTATACCCTGGCTACACACAGGACAGATCACATAAACTCTGTATACCTTGAGGCTAGGCATAGTGAAAATAACACCAACTAATGAAGTGCTTCAAAACTGAGCGAAATTTGGTGTCTGTTGTGGCAAATACTTGTAGGTACATTGCCATCTTAAAAGAACTGACTAAAATAATCTGATAAGCAGCACCACAACTGCTGTCGAATCCCCACATTCACACAATACAGATGATTTAGAGATGCCAATCAGCCTACAACGCATGTCTTTGGACTGGGTGAGGAGACCAGAGAACCCAGAGGAAACCTCTGTGCACACAGGGTGGAGGAAGGATTCGAACCCCCAACCCCAGAGGTGCGAGGCAGACATGCCCCCCTGTTGAAAGAACTCGATGTTTTTGTCTATATGGTTTATGTATGTGATCAGAAAATTCACTGCATTGTTTAATTAAAATATTGGATTGAAATTTTTCACTCATTCATGCTTCAGTAATCGTCAGTAACTGCTTTATCCTGGTCAGGTTCATGGTAGATCTGGAGCCTATCCTGGGAACACTGGGGTCAAACTGGGAATACACTTTGCATGGGGCTGCCAGTCTATTACCAGTCTCTTCACACACTTAGTCACACCTAGAGGCAATTAACTAATTAATGTTTTTGTGAGGAGGGATGAAATCAGAGAACCACAAGGAGGAAAGCCATCAAGACACTCGGAGATAGAAAGAGATATTTTGTAATCCAATCATATTTATTTGGTTTTACACAAGAGGAACGTATGGGGCTGAAAATATATGTCCATCCATCCATCCATCCATCTATTTTGTATACCACTTATCCTACACAGAGTTGCAGGGGAGCCTGGAGCCTATCCCAGGGAACTCGGGGCACAAGGCAGGGGGACATCCTGGACAGGGTGCCAACCCATCGGAGAGCACAATCACACACACACGTTATGGGCAATTTGGAAATGCCAATCAGCATACAACACATGTCTTTGGACTATGGGAGGAAACTGGAGTACCTGGAGGAAACCACCATGCCCCCTGAAAACATACTTGTAAATCTTTTCCAGTCATTCCAGTCATCAGAAATGTAGAAAAGAAAGACATTAACCAAATCTTCACCAAGTATGTACAGAGATCACAAAAAAATATCACCTGAGCACTGAAAATATCGAGCTGGCAACCCGATTACTAGATGGTAAATGGTCTGCAATTATATAGCGCTTTTATTCAAAGCGCTTTACACTGTGTCTCATTCACCCATTCACTCACGCACCAATAGTAGCAGAGCTGCCATGCAAGGTGCTAACATGCCATCGGGAGCAACTCGGGGTTCAGTGTCTTGCCCAAGGACACGTCGAAATGTGGAGTCACGTGGGCTGGGAATCGAACCGCCAACCCGCTCTACCAACATGAGACACAGCCGCCCACATATAATGACATAAATAGCTAGTTTAAAACAATTTCTGTATCACATCCAGCATTTATTTTCTCTTTTTGTCTGTCAGTCCAAATGCCCAGAACACAGCTCTGTCCTTTGACTCATGCGACCCACAATCCAAAATACACAAATACACAATTCTGAATTCAATCGCTCTCACGCTGTGATGGGACGTCACTAGAGTTTGACTGGAAACTTACTAGACCATCTGAGTGGTCTGGTTCAAATTGTTTTGGTCTACACCTGACTGTGATTGCTTTGTTCTCACCTACGGGTTAAATTCAAACAGGCTACGCATCTTTACTGTTCCTGCACTGTTGAACCTCAAAATTACCTCCAGCATGTCATGATAGCCACCAAGATGAATGAAGTATAATGCCTAGATTGTAAACATCACTAGAGGCTCAAAGCACCAGCTACTGACCACCAAAAGCGATCCACCACGACTGCAAGACCAGACCAGACAAACTACATGAAATCATCCGACTCAAGATGCTAACATCGTTCATCAAGATCAACACTAGCTTTCAAGGACAAGGGCCTAGGCAACCACTGCATTGATTTTTCATATATTCATTAATTCCCTCAGCCAGATCATAAAAGTGGTTATAGGTTGAAGATCAGAGCTACCATTATCCTCATTTACGTGGATATATCAAATTATATGCCAGCCAATGATTTTGTGATGTGCCTGATCAGTATCTACAGCAACGGCATTGAGAAGTCATTTGGACAGAAGAATCAGAATTGAAAAGCGATAATGACTGAGAAAAGGGCATTACCGCATATTGGCATGCAACATAAAAGTAGAGGCTAAAAGGGCACTGAACAAGATTGTTCTTGAAGAGCCAGGTGAATAGGAAGAACAAGTGCAACAAGTATGTTTGGCCCGAAACCAAGTTCAAGGGACAAGACACCAAGTTGTCCAAGAGAGGAACTTGAAGCTTTTCAGATGAACCCACAGCTGATAGCATTTCATTTTATAACCTACTGGAAAAAAGCCCCTGAGAGATTCTCAGTGGACTGGTAATTAAATGCACATCTTCTAGATGAAATCGTGCATTAATCTGAACGTGAGAAGCATGTTAATGAAGGTGAGGATGAGAAAGATCAGACAATTCTGAGGAAAAAAAGTGGAAGAAGTAACAAAAGAAGTAACCTAATGGATTGTGTCTGTGAATTCAATATACGTATCTCAGGATGTTCTTCAAATCTACACAAATGTACTAGCATTTCTGCTTTTTGCAGTTCTTCTTATTACCATGATCCACTATCCTGGTTTAACCATGATTTAACATGGCTCTGCCTCTGATGATGCATCATCAGCATGATAATGCAAACTCGTTCTGAGAAAACTATTAGGCAGAGGACATGAAGTACTGTCCTCTGGACTCACTGAAGCAGTGAGTCGACACTTGGTTGTATTTGTTATGCTCAAGCACAAAAAAGTCTCATCTACAATCTGTGGCCATGTAAATGGCATGTTAGCTGTACAAAATCTTCGCACAATCCCCACCTTAAGAAAAACTGCACCCCGAAACACATTAAATGTGATATGCTTTAGTAATTCTTGTGCCAGTTGGTTGTTTTTTTCACTATTCCCATGAGAAATTAGCAGCTATTATGGTATATTTTAAAATAAATGGTATATATTAAAGAAATCAGTATGTTAAGTTTAAGCAATCAATAGCCCAATCAAGTACAGATGAAGCGAGGGTTAATGCTGCGTTCGGCTTTGAAATTCCCTGCCTACAACTGTGAAAACGCCACCTTCAACTTAAAATATCACCTCGTCAACTTGGGGTAAACTTCTCAGCTAGATCCTTCCCCGTTTACAGAGTGACGTGAAAACAACAAAGCTGCGCACACTGTGAACAGTGTAAATTAGCCCTTCTCTACATTTAGATCGGTTTATAGCAGTATTGGCTTTAGATCAGTTAATATACAGACACAGAACTTGGTTAAATCTATAACACAGACTATACTAATCACAGTTTTAAAAAGGTAATCATCAACACTAGTTAGCACCAACGTTACTAGCATTGCTAATGCTATTCCCTATTGTCTGCTGGCTAGCTTGTTGCTAAACTATTCACAATTGCCAGCTGTTGTTGCTGTATTACAATTTCAGTCCAAAATGCAGGAATGTTTAAAGTTCATTATATAGTAGAGCAGAACCAGTAGCCAATCAGGCCTGTAACTGTAAAAGTGCGGGTAAAGAAGCTTTTCATGAGCCTTATGTGCTCTGATGGAGCAAACAAATGACACGCTTTTGTGGAGGCGTCCATGGTTTGTTTTTTTGGGTTGTTCTCTACTTTGCATGCCAAACGTGCCCAGGTGGGAAATGACATTATTAAAACTTGCAAATTACCACTTACAACGTGTCAAAAACACAGCATAAATCCCACTGGATAAATATCAGCAGGCAGGCATTGTGGTTAATGTAGGAAACCCAAAAAAAAAAACTTGATCCAGTGAAAACAGACTAACATAAATACATGAAAATACATGTAGTTTAACTAAAAAGTCAACTCTGGATTTCCTTACAAAAAATAGCTGAAGATCATGTTAATTATAAAGGTTACCACGCAAGTGATTGTCCTTGAAGTCAGCATTATGCTGTTTAGTGTCCACTGACCCTGTTTTTTAAAACCCCAAATACTGACATAACTGTATTTCCTTGCATATTCACACCTCTACAACATGTACAGTAAATATAACACCTATAATGTCCAATATATAATGTTGAAAAGGTCAAAAGTATCTAAAATAGCAACATCGTACCATACTTTCCACATAAGCATACTAAATCTCAAAATTCCTTTGACTAGTATTAGATGAGACTAGGATCCACGTCTCATCATTACTACAACACCATCGGAGAATACAGTCTAGGTGATTTATACCTCCTCCCTCAATTTTCCCAAAAAGCCTTAATAAATTATTCATCCCTATAGCTAGAGAGAGCTCCAGGATCAGATCGATTCTGAGCTTTTTGTGAGCGCTGCACCTTCCCATTTATTGCTCCGTCCATCCTGTCCAAGACAGTTATCAATGTAAACAGAGGCATTATTGGACAAAAACTGAGTGTTGTAAAACATCATTGTTACCTCTGTTTACTCGACGTCTGTGGATGTGAACATAGACAATAAATGATGGCACTCTATGCCATGGGTCAATCCTTGAACAAAATGTATTATTGATAGAGTCGGATTTATTTTTAGCTTCAATGAGGGCTCGCCCTGATCCGGAGATTTATGACGGCACAGCAGGTTGCTTGGTGCTGTCATTTCTGAGATTTAAACATGCCTCGATGTGGTAGCATATGATCTGTCTTTATCCTTCTTGCACTGTGTGCTTTTTAACACATCCACACACTCTGAAAGAAATCAGAACAATGCCCATGCCAAACAGTGAGAACTATAAAAAGCAATTCATATTTATCAGCATGTACTTCTGCAAAAAAAAAAAACAGCCGCCAGCTGGTAGGTCCAGGTGGTGTAAACAATAAAATGATACACAACATGCCCTTATAGACAGATAAGGCTAAGCTTAGACACCTATAAGGCTAGGTTTAGACACAAATACAGTACAGATTACAGTAGATATCCATGATATCCTTGTTGGGGTTTCATTTGTGATCTTTTGCCTCTGTGAGGGTCAGTATGAGTATGTACTGTAGTATGAGCCGTGTGTGCCACAATGGTATGAAAGAACCATTCAGTTAAAATCTGAATGGGAGAGATGAGAAGCACTTCTGGAACGCCGCCAGCAAACTACAACACAGAACTTGTGAAACATTCATTAGCAAGTCATCAAGTTTTCAGTATCAGACTGAACCTCAGTTTACCAAGGTCATATTTTCATTTTTAAATTGTTCGATTCGCTCGCATCATTTAATTACATTTTTTTTTTTGCTAATTAGTTATGATGTGGGAAAGTAACTAATCCAAACTACTGGGCCTCAGATTAACCCTCCAGCAAAAGGTATTCAAAGTAGAAGAAAAAAAAACACCATGGTCTCATATTTCCCTAGATTTAAATATAAAATACTAAACTATAATAAAACACCTGGGAACATGTTGTTATTATAAAATAATCAACAACAGGGTGGTGTGATGCGGCCCAATGCGAAGTAAAGTTTCTTTTCCACCGTGAAGTTGATTTTTTTTTTTTTAAAACAAAACAGTCTAAAGTGTTTTGTTCCTCTTACACCACAGCCATTTGCCGACGACTACTATTATTTTTTACATTCTCCATACTTCTTATCCATTTATAGTTACATTTAATGTTGTGGAACGTCCATGAAACTTTAGTCCTGAAGACATTTGTGTGGCAGAAAGAGTACCGACTGTTAAAAAGCGGACTGTACATATTTCACTGCAGCTGGATGTTTTTAATCCATTTATTATTATCAGACTTATATTATGCTGAGTGTCCACCATTCAAGTCCCTGTGAGTGAGCTGTCACTACAGAAATTGTATTAGAATAAGCATATTAAAACAAGCCCTGTAATTAATATACACCTGTAATTTGTCTTGTAGTCAGAACCACTGTCAGAGATGCTTAATCAACACCTTCAACCATCAGATTCAAGAAGTTAACTGTGCAGTGGTATAACGTTAAAAAAAAAAGAAAAAAAGCTGGACATAATTTGATATAAAGGACCAATTGTAGGTGCAGATTTGTACGTATCCACACAAATAATAGCTGGTTGTTCCTCTGTGGAGAAACAGTCCTCCAGATCAAAATATCCAACCAACGTTGTCCATGTGGTCAGTAATGAAGGTTAAAGGAAGATATTCCTACAGATTACTCCGACAAGGTGGACTAACAAGGTGTCTAATAAAGTGCAGTAAGTGTACACCACTGATGTGATAGAGGAGCACTGACACACATGTCGTGCATAGCAACAGATGGACTATGGTCAGGAATTTTGGACCTACAAAAAGTGACCTATATGGCAGGTTTGCCTCATTAACCATCCACTGAGTGGAAAATAATACTGTGTAAAGATCACAACTGAAGTAGCTGCAGCGAACTTTGCACTTCTGCTTGTTAAATCCTTTTCACCCGAACTATAAATGAAACATCATGAAACATCAGGTACGTGTTAATGTGTTATGCAAAGGAGATTTTGGAATATAATGAGCTAGGACGCTAACCGTGCATAGAGAAATAATGCAAGCACTAATGAGTACGTGGAGTATGTGTGAATGTCGGAAAAATAAATTGGCCCTTTGGCTACAGTTTAGTCCCTTGGGTATAATTACACTTTCTAGCAGGTGCAAACAGTTTCTGTGATAATCAACAAGGCCAATTAAAAGCTGACTTCCACTGGAAGTTGCAGAAATGGCACGGCCTATACAGTACAAAGCCTTATTAATCTGAGACTGATGTGGTTAGCGTTTCTGAAGGTATCGGCTTTATGAAAAGGGCGGGGCAATACAACAATATAATATCAATATCATTATAAATTATGTGACACTGTGCTTTTCTGAGATATCATGGGTATCATAATATATGTTTTTTTTTTTTAAATTTAATTACAAACTGACTGGAAGCAACTGATTTGATGTTAAAATGTTGTACTTAATTGAAAAAAAATATGTTTTTAATATTACGGGGATTTTTTTTTCTCCCTTTCTGTTTTTTTTTTTGTTGTTGTTGTTGTCTTTTTTATTTTTATTAAGAATAATTATTCATGTAAACCACTGAACAGGTTTTTTTTTTTTTTTTTTTTTGGAAAATTTTTATATGTAACACCAGGCAAAAATAGTGCTCTTATGGGAAAATAATCAACAATGGAGTGGTGCGATGCAAAGCAGAGTGAACCACTTTACACAGTGTTGAAAAACTTTACAAAAAAAAAAGTTACAGTGCTGAGACTAGAGGCTCCTTCCATAAATAAAATGTCTCCTCGTAGAAAACTTCACCATATCAACAATTAATATTTTCTTTGTTAAATACCAGCGCATTTCCTAATCCTTCTGCAGAATCAGAATTTAAGAATGAAACATGCTGCCATATAAAACACGGCATAATATTCACAGAAATCTACACCATGCTAGTACAAAAACTATGATATTGGGTGTATGGTTATTATACAATACAGTGATCATACTATTCATGGCCTTAGTACTTAAATCAAATAATTTAACAATAGTTACATAGTATTATCAATTCTATGTCACTACGGTTCATCCAGTTAAATATCAAGAAATGCAAAAAAAAAAAAATCTCATATAAAAAATAAAAATATATTTCTTTCTGTCATGGAAATCCCCCAAAATATATCAGAACTCATTAAGAAACCTTATGAAAAGAAAGTCTAGTTTTACAAGATGCAAAAAGCCAATATTCTTCAGCGTGGGTCGATACATATTTCAATATAACTGCAACAAGATATGCTTTTCTGTGGTGATTGTTCTGCCTGTTATGCATGAGAATAAAGGCTAATTTCATGCCTCATTCAACCTTTTTCTGGACCATCCATTATTGCAGTAAAATTAAAGGACATTTTTAAAATGTCTCTTCACTGACATTAAAAAAAATCCTCCCAAATTCTCCCTGGAGTATTCTAATGTTGTTGACAAATCATGAATAATGGGAAGAATTAAATGCTGGCTCTATAATGCAATGCATTTTATTTACCCCCCCAAAAAAAACAACATTTTCCTGCGGGGCTACAGGAGAAAGGCAAGGACAACGAGTGTATTTGTGTAAAAGCCGCCCAGAGAATACGTCGCGAGCTGCTATAACACCCTCAACAACTTGCTCTGTCATTTTCCATTTATGTTACTCATCTCATTTGCTTTTTCCTGATGTGGTAACAGTCTGCACAGACATTTCTGCAGAGCTCACGGTTCTGATTAGTTAAGAAGTACAATGTTTAACACACTGTATAAGAGGAAGGTTCAGGAAAATTTGTCCATAAGTAACATAAAAAACAGGTTCATTCCTTTTCTCTGCACGATAGTAAGACTTGATAGTGATACAGCTCTCATGACCTGTTATTCATAGCAGAACTTAATGAAGTCATACGACTGGGGGGAAAAAACAAACATATAAAATTCCTGATCTCCTTTTGTTTCCTTTAGTTTCCTTTGACCAATGAGCATATACTTTATACCACGTGACCTGCCACATGCCCTTGAAGTGTGGCAAGTCTACAGAAGCAAAGCAACATGGGAAAGCTGAGAGAGAATTTCTAAAATGCCCCCAAATGCCTGACTGTAGTGAGAAAGAATAACTTTGTCCTAAACATCTTTCATATTATGTACTGAATGTTAAATTCACAGTTACTACACAAACGATGACTAAACATATGAAATGAATGAATGCGGCGAGGTTGTCTTGGCTGCACACACATCTCACTCAACGTTGTCCAGCGACACATTACACATCGAGGAATTAAGTTATGTTATGCACATTAGGAGTCAAGTTACGTGCATGCTTAAATCGATTTTCTAGGTGTGCCATTCAGACTATGGAAATTACCTGCATTTTTCTTGAGTAGAAGCTTTCGAGACAGTGGTTTTTCTTTTCAACTGCATCTAAATCACTTCCTTTAAATACAAGCATTTGCCTTTTAATCCCTGAAAAAAATCAAGGATAAAAATGTGGACTGAAGAAGAAGGCTTTTTCTTTTGTCAGTACTCACTCGAGCCAATATCACACAAGAACAAAAGGTCAGAATCACACGGAACTGAGACACACCATTGTTGAGACACACCATTGTTCCCTGTGCATAACTCTCGCATACTGCTTAAGTCTGTACTTACACACTTTATGGCCAAAGGTTTGTGGACACCTGACCATCACACCCATATGTACTCGTTGAACATCTCATTCTAGATTGATTCCCCTTTTGCTATTATGGATAAACTCTACTCACTCTGGGAAGGCTGTCCTCTAGATTTTTGGAGCGTGGCTGTGGGGATTTGTGTTCATTCAGCCACAAGAGCATTAATTAAAGTTGGGCGCTGATGTCTGGCGTTCCAGTTTATCCCAAAGGTGTTCAGTGGGGTTGAGGTCAGGGCTCTATGCAGGCCATTCGAGTTCTTCCACTCCAGCCTTAGCACAGCTTGTCTTTATGGAGCCCACAAGGGCATCTTCATGCTGGAACAGGTTTGGGCCTCTTGGTTCCCCTGAAGGGAACTTGTAATGCTATAGCATACAATTCTTGAAAATTTCATGGGTGTGATGGTCAGGTGTCCACATACACCCACAAGCCCATCCATATGTGATAGTCAGATGTCCACAAACTTTTGGCCATATAGTTACTAGGCCACATAGTGCGTAGAGTAGGTGAGAATTGTGATCTCAGGTATAAGCTATCATATTTAATCAAGAATCATGTAGCTCTATAATACAGACAAAATGTCATATTGCACTTATATTCAGTACATATTAATTTTTTCCTTACATTAATTTTCTAGGCACTCAAAGAGCTTTACATAGTATGGGAAGGGGGATCTCTCCTCAACCACCACCAGTTAAGGGCCAATGGGAAAATTTCACCAGGACACCCAGGTTATACCCCTACTCTTTTACAAGAAATGTCCTGAGATTCTTAACAACCACTGAGATTCAGGACCTCAGTTTGAGGTCTCATCTGAAAGACAGTGCTGTATTTACAATATAGAGTCCCCAGCATGGTACTGGGACATTAGGACCATTCAGACCACAGGGTGAGCACCCCCTACTGGCCTCACTCATACCACTTCCAGCAGCAACCTTAGTCTTCCTCAAGAGGTCTCCCATCCAGGTACTATCCAGGCTCAACACTGCTTAGCTTCAATGGGAAACCAAACAAGAACTGCAGGGAGATATTGCTCTGGCAAAGGTTATAGTCCTGCAATATGAGTAGTACAGGACTTGTTTTTTTTTTTTTTTTTTTGAGTTGTTATCTTGTCATTTTGACTTTTCGAAATATTTTCGAATATGCAACACCCCATAAATTATCAGTAGCTATGTTTCCATCCAAGTTATGCATTTAACTTATGCGCAAAATTTGAACATCGCATAAAACATTTGCGAATAAAGCACCGTTTTCATCCCATGTGTTCCAGAGATCAAACTCGTCACTTCCAGGGAAACTAGTGCATCTCACTCTCCGCCATTTTTACTTTTCTGAGCCAATTATCCAATCACATGATTTGTTGAGTCAACGCCACATGACGTTTTTGAGGAATTTATTCGGTAAATGAGTTTCCATTGCAGTTTATGCGCATGTATTCTTATTAAATAATAATAATAATAAAAAATCCACCAATATCAATTGAGCTCTTAGGTTTTTTTATGCACATTTTGGAGATTTTATTCACATCTGGTGTTTCCATCCAGCATTTTTTATACAATATCCCCAAACTCGCATAGAAATATATACGTGGATGCTAATAAGACTAATTTATTAAATATAAGCATGACTACGAAGTATTATTCTGTAGAACTCTTAAGTAAGCCATACATTGCGTTCGTGGAATTTACCTGACCTATTTACATCTAACGATTGGAAATCGACTTAAATGCGTTCGGGGTTGGACAATCTTTTGACTCCTAACTCTTATGGTGACAGAATTTCCATAAAAAAATCATAGTGCTCATTTTGCATTTGATGTGCAATGATGAAAAACACCCATGACTCCATGATAAAACTGTGTGGACCCTTCTCAGATCAGCAGAGTATTCTTATTATACATGCCTACGTACCTCTGTCCAATTTGCACTAGGGGAGCTGAGAAACTGTGCATAGCAACAGATAACTGTTTTGTAGGTATGTAACTGCATACCTACAAAATGCACCTGTAGAAAACAGTAATGCACATTAGGTGTACATGAATCCTTGCTATAACACAGTTCGGTGTTCTTTTCTTTTCCTATGGACTGATTTGAAATGCAAACACAGATTAATCTGGACTAATCAGACTTACGTACTGATTTGTTACACAGCCCATTCACAATATTGAGGATAGTGCTCTGATGCATTATTAAGTAGATATACAGTATAACTCTTCAATAAACATAAATAGACCTGAAACCATATGTTTACAATGCACAACAGCCCAAGGTCAATAGGATGTATATGGGTTTTTTTTTTTTCTTCTTCTTCTTCTCCCTGATACAAATAGAATCTAGGTTACATCCATCAAGCACATTATGTCTATTTATAGCTGAGGTCAAGCTTGGATTTCTGTACTGACAAAATAAAGCTGGATTTATTCTAGTATCAAACGTACACCTTGTTGTTGTTGTTGTTATTGTTATTATTATTATTATTATTATTATTATTATTATTATTATTGTTATTATTATGTCCTCATTATATTCTGCGAATTTTTTTTTGTCCAGAAAAGAAAAAAAAAAATCAGCTGTGTCAAATAACCTTTACAATGTAAATGGTGTGAAATGTTAATTATTATAACAATGCTCTTCTTGCCTGTCTGTATAACACACGTCACGTGCTGTCGGTTTGCAACCGAAATGAACGGGCAAGGCGCGCGCGCAACGAAAAGGAACAATGCCACTAATATTGCTTGGGAAATCTGGGACACTGGTAAACTTATGAGGCGTGTCTAGTGTATTTTTCCGTTATTGTATTGTCTCGTTGTGCTTTTTTTCCCCCCCGTATTATTTTGTCTATATTCTATTGTGTTTACGACGACAATACCCGCCGCTGAACGAAGGAACTTTAAACACAAAGCCGCAGCTGAGAGAAATGTCTGAACTTACCGAGCAGGTTATACGAAACGTTTTTCCATCGCCTTAGGGGGGAAAGTCCGTGTATTCAGAGCATTCTTCCTGCCCGGGATTGTCTCTCGGTCTCTCGCGCGCTCGGACAGTTAACGTTAATTCCAGTCCGCGTGCATCTGCCGCGCTGCTGCGACGTCACGCACTCGCGCTTCATTGGAAACGGTTACCAGGAAACACTGGATTATTTTCAATCCGATACCCAGCGATACCAGGTCTAGCATTCTGATACCGATACCGATAAAGCAGACTGGGATGAGTTGTAGATACAGTGACACTCACTGCGTACATGATTAGTAGTATTAATGATGACAGGAATCTAATTATTGACTTCGATTATGAATTTAGCCGGATCAAGGTAATCAGAAATCACTGTTTACATGGTAGTTTCTTAATCAGAGTATCGTCTTCATCGGGTTAATATCGGAATATTATTGTCCATGTAAATGTACTGATTGTCGCCACGTGCTCCTGAAGGTGTGCCGTGGTATCTGGCACCAACACATTAGCAGCAGATCCTTTAAGTCTTGTAAGTTGTGAGGTGGGGCCTCTATGGATCGGACTTGTTTGTCCAGCACATCCCACAGATGCTCAATTGGATTGATATCTGGGGAATTTGGAGGCCGAGTCAATACCTTAAACTCTTTGTCATGTTCCTCAAACCATTCCTGAACAATTTTTGCAGTGTGGCAGGGCGCATTATCTTGCTGAAAGGGGCCACTGCGGTTAGGGAATACTGTTGCTATGAAGAGGTATACATGTTCGTCAACAATGTTTAGGTAAGTGGTACGTGTCAAAGGAACATCCACATGAATGCCAGGACCCAAGGTTTCCCAGCAGGACATTGCCCAGAGCATCACACTGCCTCCGCCGGTTTGCCTTCTTTCTATAGTGCATCCTGGTGCCATCTCTTCCCCAGTTTAGCAATGCACACACACCCGGCCGTCCACATGATGTAAAAGAAAATGTAATTCATCAGACCAGGTAACCTTCTTCCATTGCTCCAAGGTCCAGTTCAAATGCTCATGTGCCCATTGTAGGTGCTTTCAGCGGTGGACTGGTCTGTAGCTACGCAGCAAGCTGCGATGCACTGTGTATCCTGACACCTTTCTATCATAGCCAGCATGAACTTATTCAGCAATTTGTGCTACAGTAGATCTTCTATGGGATCGGACCAGACGGGCTAGCCTTCACTCCCCTCTCACATCAATGTGCCTTGGGTGCACATGACCATGTCGCCGGTTCACCCGTTGTTCTACTTTGGACCACTTTTGGTAGGTACTAACCACTGCATACCGGGATCACCCAACAAGACCTGCTGTTTCAGAGACGTTCTGACCTAGTCATCTCTCCATCACAATTTGGACCTTGTCAAAGTCGTCCAGATCCTTACGTTTGGCCATGTTTCCTGCTTCCAACACATCAACATCAAGAACTGACTATTCACTTGCTGCCTAATATATCCTACCGCATGAGAGGTGCCACTGTCACGAGATAATCGATCTTATTCACTTTACCTGTCAGTGATTTTAATCTTATGGCTGATCTGTGTATATCTCTCTGTGCCTGTCCTGTTTTACCTGTTGGTCTGGCCTCTTGTTTAATTCTCCGTCTCTCTTCATAAGTAAGAGCATCAAAAGACTGATCCACCTGATCCAAAATCAGGTGATGTCTGCCATTTCGTACAAAAAAAGCAGCTAAGCTGTTAACTAGCTAAATTTATCTGATGATGCTAGTGGCAGTTACCTAGACCTATAAACAAAACATTTCCAAAAAAACAACAACAACAAAAAAAAAAACCCAAAAACAAATATGAAGCAAGAAAGATAACTTCATGTGAGGTTTGAACACACACAAAGACCATAAGGAGCTCAAAAGTTGGCTAGAGAAACCAGAGAAATGACAAAGATGTAACAAAGAAGATTACACATAAAATAAACACTTGCACACCCAGCAAAACAAAGCAAGACTGTCCCAAGACTGAGCTCTCCTTAAATAGACTGAACACCTCTCCTTAAATAGACCCAGGCACAGGTACGGCTGATTGCCCTGATTATAATTAAGACCGTGCTGTCTGGCTCCCTCTGGTAGCAGGAGATGCTCTGGCAGTGTTTCTGTCTGCTGTCTGCTACCTCTAATGATGGAACAAAAAAGAATTTTAATCTTATCATTCATTTACAATATGAATAATGATAAATCAATGTCTTTAAGCCAAATACACTTAAATATAACAAGTTTGAGTTAAATTTTTGTTATATTTAAGTGTATTTGGCTTAAAGACATTGATTTATCAACTTAAACATTTTGAGGTAATTAGTTTCCTCAAATTTTTTGAGTTAAATGAACTATGTAATTAGCATGCAATAAATGACAGAATATATTCACGACCCTGTCAACTTTGAGAAGATCGTTTCAGAGGTTTATATATTGGGATCATGGCACTGTAAAAAGCTCCCTGGAACTCAAACAAGTACCAGAGTGACACCTTGTGGTTACAAAAAGGCAATATAGTATCAATGTGATTGACTGGATGAGATTGATTAAATCACTGCTCGTGTAAATATAAGGTGACCATGATCGACAAGACAATAAAGCAAACCCATTGAATGATGTACAACTGGATGTTACTTATCAGGATTCTCCATGACCAGAGTGGAGAGAAAAACAGCAAAGTGTTTTGGTGCTCATTGGAAGGAGGTAGCTCTCAAGTTCTTCATCTGGTGAAACGCTTAAGGATGAGAGCAGTGGTTTTTTATACAGAGACTGAACCGCAAGCTTTGCTGGCTTTGTTATCATTCAATATAACATCTGAATTAGAATCAGCTCAGTTTTGAAGATTTGGGTCCTTGAGATGTTTGATTAATTCATTAAGTTGGTGTTGGTGTCAAGCATCAGTTCCCACAGATCAACACAGTATGTGTTGAACTTGATTAGTGGTCCAAAGTCAGCTTTGAAATACTTGAATAGAATAGTCAATGAATATTTAATCTAGATTTTAAAATATGTATCTATGTATGAATATATTTCTATGTTTGTTACAATGAACTGAAAGAAAGAAGATTTTAAAAAAAGTAAAAAAAAAAAAATTAAAAAAAAAAAGTTGACCCAAGAAGTCACACTAAGGCTGGTTAAATTTTCACACTGATCTGTACAGTATTCAATATGTCTATAACTAGTTAGATTTAGAAGCTACAGTCGAGGTCATACGTTTACATACGCCTTGTAGAATCTGCAATATGTTACTAATTAAACAAAAAAAAGAGGGATCATAAAAATTGCATATGCTATTTCACTTAAGCCCACTGTTCTTCAGAAAATCCTCCAGGTCCTCAGATTATTTGCTTTTCTAGCAACTTTTGCATATTTGACCCCTTTCCAGTAGCGGCTATATGATGTTGAGATCCATCTTTTCACACTGAGGACGACTGAGGGACTCGTACACGACTATTACAACAGGTGCAAACATTCACTGATGCTCAAGAAGTCAACACGATACATTAAGAGCCAGGGGGGTGTAAACTTTTGAACAGGATGATCAGTGTAAATTGTTATTTTGTTATTAAGATCTTTTTGTCATTTAGTACTGCCTTTCAGAAGCTACATAAGATATTTACATGTTTCCCAGAAGACAAAATAATAACAATTTACAAAGATCATCCTGTTCAAAAGTTTACACCCCCCCTGACTCTTAGGGTAGTGGGCAGTTTCACTGCTCAGGACAAACAAGGGACTCATGAACAACTATCACAACATATAAAAAGAGTGTGTAAACTTTTGAACTGGTTGATTTGTGTAAATTCAGTTATTATTGTGTCTTGTGGACTATATGTAAACATCTGTTAGGTGAAAAAGCTTATTCAGGGCAGAACTATATAAAAAATGCAATTTTTATGATTATTTTATTTATTTTTTTTCATTATTAACATTTTGTCTCCATTTCTCATTGAAATCAAAACAAACAAACAAAAAACCCCTCAAAAAGCTGGACAGTGCATCAGTGACAGAAATAGTGGTCACTACATGCCCACAAGAAACAACCTACAAGCAGCATGAGTGCTGGTGTGAATGTACTGTAGGGTTATGCACTCTGTCGTCATTTTCATCAAACACACGCTTACGTGCTTAAATAGAGGTGGGTTTTGCCCTACTTTTTGTCCTTTTGGTAAACACATTCTCATATTTTGTCTAAAGGATCTTTGGCAGTTCTACTTGAACCTCACTGAAGCAAATCAGGAAGAAAAGCCCAATTGGAGACTTGAATACATCATGACCAAAGCTTTTGGTATCACAGACATTCAGCCAGAAAGCCTGCATGAACTCGCACTAAAGTTCGAGGCACCAGAAAGCAAAGAATTCCAGAAGTACTTCACTTACTTCATGGTCAGTTACAATGACACTGTAACCTGTACAGAGGAGTGTAAAACCATTCAGGTCTGTTCTGTGCACTTTTTGGACCACGAGTCCTATTCAGAGTGTCTACAAAAGGTCACAGGTGGTGACTTTTAATTGAGAAGCCTTTTTGGATTTTTTTTTTTTATTAACTTGCAATAAAGGGAATAAATCTGAGCCATTCTGCTGGTAAAGGGAGTGAATCTTTTAGTTTACAGGTATTCTGTTCTATACAACTATTACTGGCAGCTAAAGACTTATATATCATATGACATATGACAGACTGGGTATTTTCTTTGCGTTTAATCAAATTTCATCTATCCAAGTTGCCAAATTGTTCATTTTATGGACATTATTGATACAACTGATTAATTTAATAATAATAATAAAAAAAGATTTATTGTACAATAGGGTCCTCACTGTACAGTAATGACTGTTAAAAGCAGCAATACTGTGTTTGTTCTGCTTTGCCAATTCTACTGCACCTTCACTGTGCCACTGAATTGTAAGCTCCATAAAGTTTATATTGAAATGAAGTTGTGTTCTATAACGCAACAGGAAATCTAGTTTGAAAAGATGTTTTCTTTAAAGTGTTCAAAATTCTGTCCAAGATGAGCATGGGGGGAATAATTGTGAATATACTTCTATTTGTAAGATCTACTGTAAGTGCAAATAAAGATGCCAGGGCGAAGAATACAGAAAAACTGTAAAATGATTAAATGCACTACTGAACTGTGTCATAAATATTTTTGTGTATGGGACTGTATATATGTGAAGTGTTGGTTTGTTGTTTTTGTGGAAGCAGTACCCACAATAGAATTCCAAGTAGAATACGGAATTATAGAATCGTCTCGTCACCATAGTTTCCGGAATATGATGTCACTTTGGTAAAGGTGAAGTTAAATCCTTACACACCAACGCTTCATTTATTCTGTGTTGAGACAAGACACACAAGGGAGCGAAAATGAGTGTTTACTTTTGCAAATCTGTGGATAGTGATGATAGCGATGGAAATGAAATTAATAACCCCAACAAAGAGGAAAACAAGGGGAAGAAATTGAGCTGGTGGAAGAAAAAGAAGTCATCTAAAACAGAGGAAGAAGGTAACGGGACACTGGAGAACAGTGAAACACCACAGACCAGCTAATATTTCCATATCTATTACTATAAACATTTCGATGACTGTTAATATTTATTTATTTATTTATGCCACTGAAGAGGGACGCACGGTGAAGGATGGAAAAGGTGTTCGTGAAGCTGTTCAGGAGATGCTCAATATGCTCCACCCACTCCCTCTGGGTAAGTGATGGAAATAATCTCTAGATGTAATAGTAATCAGAAAATAGCTTACCAAACTACTGGCAAAATAAATAATCAATACTATATTACATTACACATCTGGACAGGAGCAGTGCCTGTGGAAGTGGAAGCTGGAGCTTCTGGGAGAGTAAGCTGGAACGTGAAGCCTCAGAAACTACTGGGGCACCAAGGAGCAGACGCCTGGTCGATCGGATAGTGAACTCATGTCTGTTTTCCAACTGAGGAAAACAGTTTTTGTTTTTCAACGTGCTAACCACTAAGCCACCATGCGCCCAAAAGTAAAAATATAAACTGTAAATAAAAAGTAAATACAAATAGTGCACTATGCCGTATTTAGATAGTATTGTGAATACTGTATTAGTATTTGATACCTTTTTTAAAGTGTAACTTGGTTAACATGTATATCTGTACAGTGTTCAATAAAATGGCAGGACATTTATAACAGTAATTAAACATATACTAAGACTCCCAGCTCTTTAAATGGTTTAGATGCAGCTGGGCTTAACTCTGCTAAACCTGCTATTTTCCAGGCTAGGTTTAGAGCATGCGTTGCCATGGTAACTGCAAACTGAATCGTGTAATCGCTCTCTCTGGAATGTAAAAAAAATAAATAAAATTCTCTTTGACTCTACCCTGTCGCTTGGTCTTGGTCTCCTGCATTCCTCAAGCATCTTACTTCTGGTGAATCTGCAGCATTTTGATCATCCAGAAAAGATAATGGTAATGTTAATGCTTTTAAAAGGTTAGCTAATGACTTGTAATAGTATTCGTAGTGGAAACCATTAGAATTTCTGAGAAGGTTTCTATTGGGTTTCTTTTTTTTTCAGCATGGAGGTATTAGATTTTGGAAATAACCCAAATAGTGACAAGGTCACAGCAAGGTCAAATTGAAATTGGCTTTCTTCAATAGCTTCCTTCCTGTTGAAGTATATTTTAAGAGTAATTCAGGCATACAAATCAATAACTAGTAGGACTGGACTTGTAGGCGATGGAGGCCTCAGTGTCGACGCTGTTGGCGTCAAGTTAAGTGCATTGGCGGTGCTGTTGCACTTATGGTTGGTTTCAGAAAAGTCCAAAATAATCCACTTCAAGACATTTGTTAGCAGCAGTTAAGCTGGTGTGGATGCCAAAAACTATATTATATTTAGGGTTTTTTTTATTTTTATTTTTTTTTATTTTTGAGAGACTGAAGGGCTAGCCTTGTTAGCCCAACTCCCCCTGTCTAGCACCAATGAAAGAAGTAGGGATTTTATTTATTGATTGATTTATTTTTGCCTTGGCCGAACCAAAAGTAAATTTTTTTAAAGTCCCCCTTGTTGTACCCCATTAAAATACACATAGCATACGTCAACCCTTCGACTTTTACACTGAAATGCTGATATTGCACCGTTTCATTTTCTGTAAACACACCGCAGCCATTTTCAGTATTTTGCCGTCAGACTCTGCAGTGAAAAGATGGGCTCTGTTCTTGGGCTTTGTTCTATGGCGAGTTGGGTATGTTTTCACATTTTAATCGGGATTAATAACATCCAGAAAATAGAGACGTACAACATTAACTCATTCTTATCACTGGAAAATTTGCCATTATATGAAATAAAATAATAATAATAATAATAATAATAATAATAACAATGATAGCAGCAGTATGAAATGGTGACTCGTTTCATCGTGACTTGCATTTAAACGACCTGTTTACACCTTTAAATTATTACGAGTTGTAAAATGATGTTTAAATACTTGTGTTCTTTTCATTTTTGTACATCTGTTCAGTACATCTGACAGTCGGCTGTCAAGCTCGTTTTCTGTCTGCTTTACATGTTTACTGGGTGGTTCCTCTGGCCTGGAGACATTCTCAGCGCTGTGCTCTAGCTAGTTAATGTTATTAACCTTTTAACTGTCACTGTTTAACTCAGATGGCAAGATAATATTTGAACTGTATCGGATATTATCTTCATATTCATATTTACTCATGTGATTAGGCATGGGAAGCACGGCAAACCCGAGCTAACCTGTATTGTTATTGTGATTACGCCATTCTTAGCATAGCATAGCATAGCATAGCATAGCCTAGCTTAGCGTGTTTTTTCTTTTTTTTTTTTGTGCTTGTGTTGCGCCACAGCAATCAAAACAAATATCATGTGTCAGGTGTTAACAAGACAGAAATAGCCACAAACACGTGTGCACTCGTTGACAAGTAAAGAAAACAAGATTAACTTGTTTTTAGTCTGACTTTAGCAAATATTTGTGTCGATTTAATTTTAGGCGACATTTCCGGTATTTGTGGCATGACGTCATGTCGTTAGCTGGACACGTAATACGCTTTTTTTTAAAAAAAAAAAAAATGAATATTATTACAACAGTTTGGTTGTTTTAGTATGGATTAAATGTTAATCTAGATTAGTCACCAGACTGAGGGAAACGCTTGCTTGTTTATGTAATGGTTGTTTATGGTTGGACAAAGTGATATGATCTCAGTATCACGATAAATTTATTAATTTTTTTTTAATAATTTTTTTTTCCACCTTGTTAAAGAATGCATTTTTGCATACATCACGGAAACCACGGTTTTATTTACAGACTACGTTCTTAGACGACACGATACTCACCATGTGTCATGAACAGTGATGCGTTAATCCGAGGAGTACTAGTAGTATACCAGGTTTAAAGCTCTGGATCGATATCAGATTTGATTTGGCATGTGTAAGGAATAATCCACAGCCAGGTTTATGTTACACGATTTTAATGCACGACATAGAGGCAAAGAACCACCTGACATGAAGCGGAGTGCATTAAAATGGTGTAACGCACACCTAGCTGTGGATTATCCCGCTTATACCATGGTCGCTTTCCATCACTGAGAAGTTAAATCTGTCGTTTATGTTTTTCAGTGCAAAATTTGACTGAAATTATAAAATATAACTGTTAATTTTTGTTAGTTATTTTATATACAGATCTTTAGGATGCTCGCGCTGATTAAACTGGTGTTAATTCCTTGTGATGTTTTTTTTTCTTACATTTCTCAATATTTAACGTCATCATCTCCTTTTTGTCAAATTCATCTTGTGCTTCAGCCCATTTATCAAAACTGACATGCAAAAAAATAAAACAATCCATTTAGCAAAGTAAGGCAATTAGACTAAACTCTGAATTACAACCCTTTTCTTTCTTTTTAGATCCCCTGCCTTTGTGGCAGCGCTCCTTGCCTTCTGTGCAGATGTTGCCCCAGTGGAAACAACTCCACAGTCACGCGGCTCATCTACTCCTTCTTCCTGCTTCTGGGAGTTGGCATCGCCTGCATCTTGCTGATGCCTGGCATGGAGGGACAGCTCAAGAAGGTAATTTTTATATATATATATATATATATATATATATATATATATATATATATATATATATATATGTGTGTGTCTATATATATATATATGTCTATATATATATATATATATATATATATATATATATATATATATATATATATATGTCTATAAAGTTTTTAAAAATCATTTTCATCTTATCCAACTGTATTGTCCGCTGAGAACAAGAACTCATTAGTAAGTGTTCGATATTGCGAATGTGTTGCGTTGGACTGCAGATTCCAGGCTTTTGTGAAGGTGGAATGGGAACCTCGATCCCAGGCGTTAAGGGTCACGTGAACTGCGACGTGCTGGTGGGCTACAAGGCAGTGTACCGTGTGTGCTTTGGCATGGCCATGTTCTTCCTCCTGTTCTCGCTCCTTATGATCAAGGTTAAGAGCAGCCAAGATCCACGAGCTTCTCTGCATAACGGGTACGTGAACTACTTAGCAAATAATAACCAAATATTTATGGAGCTGATTGGAGATTAGACTGGATATATATATATCATTTGTAAGTCAAAGCCTATCTGATCATTTTCTTTCCAATTCCTTGCAGGTTTTGGTTCTTCAAGTTTGCTGCTGCCACTGCTATTAGTGTTGGAGCATTCTTCATTCCCGAGGGTCCTTTTACAACCGGTAATGAGGATTTCAGTCATGATGCTCATAATTACATAACCATTGCACTGACTGCATGAAGAGCCAAAGCTCCATTTTCTCCAGCGTACCAGGAAACTAACATGGTTTCTCGTGCTCGTCTTTTAGTGTGGTTCTACGTTGGCATGGCTGGCGCTTTCTGTTTCATTCTGATTCAGCTGGTGCTTCTGATCGACTTTGCTCACTCCTGGAACGAGTCCTGGGTGGAGAAGATGGAGGAGGGAAACTCTCGCTGCTGGTATGCAGGTAAGCACGAGAAACAAGCCGTGTACACACGTACGCTACCGGTCAAAAGTTTGTGGACAGTTGACGAAATGTTTCTCATGATGTTAAAAACCTTTTGATCTGAAGGTGTGTGATTAAACGTGTGAAATCGGTGTCCTAGACAAAAATATAATCGTGCCGACATATTCATTTTCTTTCATTAGAAAACTAACATTTTATTTACAAAATAAATCTGTTTTGAAACGGACGACTCAGAGGGAAATATTCCGAAAAGCAGGAGATAAGAGTCCAGCGTCGGTGTGAACTCCTTTAATACTGTTTAAAAAGCATCTCAGGGAAATTCCTCAAGAAATCGTTCGGGAAAACGCCAAGAATACATTTCTGTTAATTCTAGGTGAAAAGGGTGTCGACTTTGAAGATGATAAAATATTAAATTATTTAGATTTACTTAATTTTTTTATCACAAAATAATTCCCATAGCTCCATTTGTGTTACTCCAGAGTTTTGATGATTTTATTATTATTCTAAAATGTTGAGGAAATAATAATAATAATAATAATAATAATAATAATAAAAATAATAAAGAATAATTGTGTCTAAACTTCTGACTGGTAGTGTAGCTGTATTAAGGTTTTTATTTTTATTTTAAATAATATAATTATTGGGTGTTCTTTTTGACTCGTGGACCTCTGTCCTGGGAATTCAGTACGTTTGGACAAGTACGAAAAGCAGTCCAGGAAAATAATATCCGTCTCATTTGAAAACAGCGAGAGTTTTTATGTACAAAGAAATGTATTGTGTTTTGTACAACATTAAAGGTATTGCAGAGAGTTGTGGTAACTAATAGTAGTTAATGTGCTCATAATATTTTTCCGTTTCTGTTACCTGTGCTCTGCAGCTCTTCTTACTGCCACAGCCGTGAACTACGCCCTGTCCTTCGTGTCTCTGGTGATGTTCTATGTGTACTACACCCACACTGACGGCTGCACCGAGAACAAGGCCTTCATCAGCGTCAACATGCTGCTGTGTGTGGGAGCCTCCGTCATGTCCATCTTGCCCAAAATTCAGGTAACGGACTCTCGATTAAACAAGCGTATGAAGTCATTGCTTTGTATTTAATTGGTGCAGTAGTTTCATTGGCTGCCTGTTTGCAAGGTGTGAGCGCAACACTGTTAATCGCGAATGGTTTATTATTAGTTTAGTGGTGCTATTTACATTTGGGAAAACAAGCCTTTATAATATGTTTATAATATCTGTTCATAGTTGATGAGCCCTACCACTTTCCCTTAAAATACATGTCATGTCTTTAATCGTGTGTCCTTGTTTCACTTCCTTGCCGTGTAGCTCCTCCCTCTGAGGATGCGAAACTAGAGGCGAAAACAATCGAGGACCAGTGCCGAATACCTTCATTTTTAGTTTGGCTTTTAATTGAGTGTTTAGTCTTTTTCGAGTCTCTTTATTTATAACCTTTTTATTTATAGTATTGTTGAATGCTTTGTGTGTTGATGGTGGGGTGGCGTATTGGTATTTTAACATGTAAAACAGTTTGTGTTACATTCTGTTCGTATGAAAAGTGCTATATAAATCAAGGCTGGTTGATAAATGAGATGTCCTCAGTCAGCGAAGAGTCGCCCTAAAGAGACTTCACAGGGCGAACGCTTTACAGACAGGACGAAGCGAGCGTACGTATACATATACGACATGCCGTGATTATAAACATCAATGAAAACATGACTGCACATATTCGACATGCATGTATTATTGCATCTAAATGCATTATTTATTGGAATGGACATTTTCAGGAGAGGTTTACATTACAAAACTGTAAAAAAAATATATATATATATAGGAAGCATTTAGGTGATCTCGAAGCTGTCTTATCTGCTCCTCGATCTCCTTTAGTGCAATCGGTACGTCTTCAAAGATGTCGGGTTTGATTATTGATTTCCGGGTCACAGGCTGAAGGACATTAGGAGGAGGCATTAATTAGAGTTCTGGGATGCACCCTTAGTTTCAGTAGATAGCGTGGGGTCAGTTGTGAGGATGAGGAAGGAGGATTGTTAATCTTTTCGTTGCATTTGAATTGAATTGGGGGAGAAAAAAAACCCCACAAAAAAAAATCTATTTCTGTCTTTTTCTTTTTTCATTTAGGAGTCCCAGCCCAGATCTGGTCTCCTGCAGTCCTCTGTCGTCACCCTGTACACTATGTATCTGACCTGGTCTGCAATGACCAATGAGCCTGGTAATGTTCCTGAGTTAGTTTAATACAAAGCCATTTACTGCTTGTTTTAGTTTTTTTTTAAATACGTACTGAATAAATATGGCTTCTTGTTTTTTTAGATCGCAAATGCAACCCGAGTCTTCTGGGCATTATTGGCCTGAACAGCACCACCCCAGCTGGAGAAGGTCACGTGGTTCAGTGGTGGGATGCCCAGGGCATTGTGGGATTGATCCTGTTCCTGATGTGTGTTTTGTATTCCAGGTAAGTCCCCGTTTGTTTCTAGCATCAAACACCACAGTCACTTTTGAAAAAAACGCGCACGACCGTTTTGTTTATCAGTGCTTATGATGTTTTTTTTTTCTTTTCTTTTCAGCATCCGCAATTCCAGCAACACTCAGGTCAACAAGTTGACGCTGACTAGCGACGAGTCCGCTCTGATCGAGGACGGTCCAGCGCCGGAGAATTTTGATGAGGGAGACGATTCAAACCGGGCTATCGACAACGAGAAGGATGGCGTCACGTACAGCTACTCTTTCTTCCACTTCATGCTCTTCCTGGCCTCTCTTTACATCATGATGACTTTGACCAACTGGTACAGGTATGCCAGTGCCAGAACCTAAACATTTATAAACAAGTCCTGCAATCCAGATTTTCACAATCCTTTCCTGTTTAATATCTTAAGCATTATGCTTTATTCTGGATTATATAACCAAGGCATTGAGAATACGTTTGATTGATGTAAAAAGTGTAATTCTTAATATGGTGAATTTTCTATGAGGAGACGTTTAACATATTCCTATGGAAGGCGTCACGGGTGTAAAGCCCTAACTTTAGGTTTTCCACCATGGGAAAGTCTTCAGGACCAGGAATTATGCAGTTCCTCTCTAACTTGACATTTAAAAAATGTTATGAATTATATAGTATTATATCCTGGAAATCTGAAACAGGGTTTAAAGCGTGGTGGAAATAGATGAATAAATAACCTTTTGAAAGATCTGTAATGTGACCCCGTTTTCACCGGCTCTGTTTGTGTATTTCCGTTCGACATCGGCAACAAAATAACTCCTAAACGTCCCGGGTTCAAATTCCATCTGCATTCTGTCAATCTTTCCAGCCCCGACGCCAACTACGAGGCAATGACTAGCAAGTGGCCGTCGGTGTGGGTGAAGATCTCATCCACTTGGATCTGTATCTCGCTGTACGTGTGGACCCTGGTGGCTCCGCTCGTCCTCACCAACCGCGACTTCGACTGACGAGGCAGAAGAAAACAAGCTTTACGCAAACTTTAACCCTTCATCATTGTGAATATCCTCCTGTAAACGAAGGGCAAGTTGGTTCATAATTGTAAATAGCTGAAGCTGGTGCATTCCTGTGTGGTTAATCCTCAGTTTTTGGTTTAACTGTTGCATGTAAAGTAGTGATATTTATTTGTGCTGTACGTCGTTATAAGCGGTCAAAACAATTAGCCAGAAATGAGTTTTTAAGTATGGGATTATTTATGTATGCATCCTGAAAGAAAGATCAGGAGAGATTCTTGGAAAACATTATGATTTAAGTAGCTTGGGCTTTGACAGGACTGTTGAAACGTTTGCTTTAAGTTTATTCCTGGATCTATAGGAATGTCACACGTCGTTTTATTAATATTTCTTGTAGAATGGGCGTAAGAGTGCAGTATTGCAGATTTAGCAAGTATCGTTGCTAAGTAGAAGTTTAGATTTGCTGTGTTTTTTTTTGTTTTTTTTCATTCCTGAAAACACGACATTTAGGACATGATTTCCGTCGCCCGTGTGAATACTGTTTTATTAACATCAGTGTTAGCAGTTTGGTGCATGTTAATGAATTTCCAGGCTTTTAGTTAGTTAGGACTGTAAAATGCCACAGTGCTAATCCTTTTTGCAACTTGCACAGGTTAGTTGAGTTTTGAAGTTTTATCGTAGTGGAAATGTTCTTGCACTGATTCATTGCTTTACAAACTCATTTTAAGATGTATGTTATAATTTCATACGTATAGTTTGCTTCTATACCATGTAGATGTGTGTTACCAGCCTGCTGGAGGTAATAGTCTAGTAGCTGCTGTTAAGTAACATTATTGGTGTTGATGCCTAAGTGTATTTTTTTTTTTTTGTCCTTTTGACATGTGCGTTGTAATCTATCTTGTCTTAATCATTAAAGGTTTAAAACCCCCATCACTGCCCTGTGATTATTGTAGCCTTTTTGGGTTTTTTTTTGTAACTGTTTCGATGACATTTTCACTTGGACACGGAAGCAGAAAAATGTGCGATGAAGGCCCTACCCCGTGTCTTTTACTTCCGCTTTCAGTTAATAATAATAGCTCAGCTCAGAGAAGACACAGGGACACTGTCCAAAGATTGACTACGTTTACATGGACAGCAGTAATCTAATTATTAACCTTACTCTGAGTAAGACAATAATGTGATTAAGGTGTTTACATGAGTCGCTTTTAGAATACTCCAGTCATGTTCCCGTTTTACATGTTATAGAACATAATTAGATTAACAGCCCGCGTCATTACGTCACCGCGCCACGCCGTCCCTCCAGAATTTCACGTAACAACATACAGTTGGTCTTCGTTATGGGACCGTATACAGTTTTGGGTGTTTTTATTTATTATTTTTACGAAGGCTTTAAGTGCGGTTAATTATTTGTCGTGCTGTACGTGCTAATAGACAACTGCTTGAAGCGGTGGGTGTGTCCCAAATCGCGTAGTTACCGTCTATATAGTAGCCGAGATACATGTATTTTCCCCCACTACAGGCCTATAGTAGGAAAGTATGCGATTTGGGACACAGCCGAACTCTCTTGTTCGCCGTAAAACGTAAAACTGCCGTGTGTGATCGTGTCCTGTCGCAAAATGCGGTGAAAACTCTCACACGACGTTCATAATGTGATTAAGGTGTTTACATGTCACTACTACACGTGCATAATGCGACTAAAACAGGAGTACTCCACCTGTCTTAATTAGATTATTGCTTACTTAGATTATGACCTTAATTAGATTAAGGTAAGTAAAAATTGCTGTTTACGTGGTAGTTTCTTAATTAGAGTATGGTCTTAATCGGATTAAGAGTGGATTATTGTCGTCCATGTAAACGCAGCTATTGTTGACCAACAGAATGAGTATCAGTGAGTGCTGTATTTATCACCATTTTACACACACTGAATAGTGTGTACAGGAGGTGTGCATTGGTACTGGGATCCAAGGACATAAAAAGGACTGTTTTTACTCACAAGCACATGGGACTGGGTGGTGAGATAATGAAAGGAAAAATAAAAGCCATGTTTATTGAGATGAATGAGTGTAGTCTACCTTCACGGTTATTACTGCATTGATTCATCTTCAGTATCTGCTTTAGTCTTTGTAGGGTTACAGTCGTTACCAATTTGTTTATATTTTGGTAAACAAAATAATGTTAAGTTTGTCTGAACATATTGCGAGTAGGTGTAAACGATAACCAGGGGACGGGGTGAGATTGCTCTAATTTTCTGCAGGAGCAGGCACGATGATCAAGAGTGTCTGCAGGAAAGGACAAGATTGGTCAAGAGCATCTGTTGGAGCAGACAGGATATTTAAGAGTGTCCGCGGAAGAGGGCAGAGTGATGATTGCTACAATCAGGTAGCTTTCGAATAATACAGCCACCAAATCATACAGACTGACACTAATGAAAGTCATTTTAAGCTTTCAGGTTTTCAGATTTTGGGTTTCGCACATCAAAACAGCAATGAGGACAGGCTTGAATTCCTTGCAACTTCTTTAATACCATGATAAAGCTTGGGATATTGACAAAGCATGAACAGAAAGGCAAATCACTGTACTTTCAGAACATTATTGAACTAATAAGAGTACTGTTATGTACAGAGATCTGAGCGCAGGCACTTCTATACCATGTCACATGACTGTAACCCAAACCAATCTCACGGTCACAGGATTCAATATAAAAAAAGGAAACACAAAATTAAAAAAAAAATCTACAAGCTCATCTAACAAACTTGATGTGATGTAACCCTCGTTTATCCAGGACAACAGTGAACAAGATCAAAAAGCAGATGTGACATAATGGAATGTCAATGCAAGAAGAAATGTACCAAAAATTGCTTCAAATAAATAGATCATTTTGATGAATATGTACAAGAAAAACAAACAAACAAACAAACAAACCCCCAGTCTGGTCCATTTTGCTTTTTTCCATCATTAGATATCGAGTTGTGGTGGGTCAGCAGGAGGCACGTCCGAGTCCAGTTCACACAGATAGAAGAGTGTGGCTTCACTGGCTTCTGCTTCAGTCAGGGGCTCGAGACGGATCATTGAGCTGCGTGGAGCCTCTACATTCTGCAGGGATGACTGCAGAAAGTCCATTGGGTCTTCTGTGTTCTCTTTCCCTGAAGCCTGGTTTAGATCTTCAGGCTGTGGTTCTGAAACTGACGGGAGAGGACTGCAACCATCCAGGAAGGCCAGCAGGGGACAGCTGGTGTACTGAATCAACTGTTTATCTGAAACAGGAACAATTATGTTGAAAGGCTCTGTGCTGATCATCAGAAGGTTGAGTTAAAATTCCAGGATTGCCTAAAGAACACTTTGGTCAAAATTAAAATGTACATACTTTCTTTAAAATATAATCAGTTAGCCAGGATGTGTTTCGTGTCTGACGTTTGCATCTTTAGTTTAGCCTTGGACCTATTAGGCTTGGAGCAACCAGTAAAACATTCAAACTAAATCCTCACGCTCTCGCCTCAAACGGCGTCGTTTACGACAGTGGGCCTCATTTATCAGGAGTTTATTAAAAGTGTATAAATGCTTGCTCAAGCCAAAGCAAATGAAATGTTTCTGCAGGAATTTGGCTGGCGTTTCAGAAAATTAGCAGCTGATTGGTTCTTATTTGCCTAACTATGGTAGAAAGCTGGCTCTACCTTCTAATTAACAAAACAATGTTACATCAGACTAGAGAGCTAAATGAAGTAAAATCATCCAAATAACTACTCGAGTACAAGTAGGAGGTGGTTTTAGTAGAGGTTTTAAAAGAATAATATTGTAGGTCCAATGCACAAATAAAAAAACTAACTTCAGACACTCAACACAGGGTGTCAGGGTGTGTAAATGTAATTTTGGCTTAATGATCACATTCATCCCAGACTGTTTAACCCTCCTATTATGTTATGGGTCAAATTTGACTTTTTCCTCATTTAGGCTAATGAAATTTTGTGCAAATATCTCTTCAGATGGTAATATGAGGTTTCTTCCTCATATCATCTTATGGAGTTTTTTACTCGCCACCGTCTTGCTCAATTGGGGTTAATCCACACATTTAAAATCTGTATCCTGTGTTTATATGTTTCTGTAAAGCTGCTTTGAGACAATGTCCGTTGTAAAAAGCGCTATACAAATAAAGTGGAATTGAATTTAAACTGCGGAAGTCATTTTGACCCATAACATAATGGATGTAACTTCCACCCCCCCGACATAACAGGAGGGTTAACTCTACACTTGCACTGTATTATGTCTCATGTGTATGTCGCTTACAAGAAAAAGTGTCGAATGAATATATGTAAATACAAATGCAGGTCCTGAAAGGCTATGGCCACTGAACTGACCTTTCCAGTTTAAATTCATGACGCGGTTCTTAACTCACGAGCTGATTTGAGAAATAACATGAAAGACAACAGCCTTTAGCCTTTCACAGCTTAGAGAACCCAACAGGCACCTGATGAAGAATATCTTAACAATTACCTCCATTGTCTCTCTCAGTCTTAGCAGAAACGTCTCCACCTTTTGAGTTTGAGCCGGTTTCCTGTGGCGAAGATAACAAGGATGAATCGGGTAAATCATAACATCAGAAGCAGACAGTGCCTTGCCATTCATCACTTAAATTAAAGTTTTCTTTTCCATGCTGGACTTCGGTTATATGAAAAGCCTAACGGACAGGACTCGCTGTATCAGTGCAGGCGACGCGATCATGAGATCTGTATCACAATATGAAACTGTGACGCTAAGGAAAATGAAAATGAACAGAGAGGTGCTTCTAACGGAAGCGAAACATAAGAGATGGCTGGGCAGATATCAGCTCATGTTCACCATCACACGCACAAACCTCTAGAACGCTGGAGTCGGTGGAGAACTGTTTTCCATACAGCATGGCCTGAAAGTCTTCCAAGCTGCAGTCAATACTGTCCAAGTAGTCCATCAGCTCAACTCTGTTCAAGAGATCATACTGGTTGATAAACAATGCCACACCTAGGGCAACTTACAGTAGCATTTGGATTCACACCTTCACTCTTTTCTGTTTGAAGTGGCAGAGAAAAGAACCTAATAAGTCAGGTGTTTTCCGCTAACGTTTTTACCAGCAAGTCGACTGGCTCTTTTTCTACTGAAGGACTGACCTTATGTTATATAGGCATCAAGTGAGTGCCTCGTTTCATATCTGACACAGTGGCCTGTCTCTACTCATTTTCAGCTTCATGTATCAATCTTTTAGTAAAGTTGCGTGTAAATGTTTGCGTAAGCCAAGCCGAACTAAAATTTTCGGGAATGCTGATGTCCTTCGTATTCCCACGTGTATATTGATCACCTGTGAAGTGCGAAGTGTGTTCCAGACACAGATTATTTGCATGTAGTGATGCCCACAAAACTCCATAAACGTGCCCAGACAGCTGACAGCACAAAACAATCAATCATGGTAAAGGCAGAAGTGGAAGATATTTTGACTCACTTCTATGCCAAAATTTTTTTTCAGTAATATAGAATATTTATTATAATAAGCGAGCGCCAAATCTTCCATCAGCTTATGGCTACGCACGGACAGACCGGCCTGTCCTCCGTTTATCCGGCTGTATTTCTTTTGTTAGAATTGAATGGTTTGTTTAATTTGTTTTGAATTTCCGAGTCTGCATTGGCTTGCTTTCTTTATTTCTTTCATTTTCCTTAATTAATGCCAAGAATATAAAATGACTGCTTTTTTACAACATTAGCTATATAATAATACAATAAATATTTACTTCAGACACTCAACAGGGGGTGCACATTTAATTTTAGCTTAATGATCACGTTAATCCCAGACTGTTTAACCCTCCTATTCTGTTAAGGGTCAATTTGACCCATTTCCACATTTGAGATGTCTGAAATACTGGTTAATCTCTCTTTTTCTCTTTCTGAGCTGTTCTTTGCTGTTGTTGTGTGTATTTAAACTGTCATTTTGACCCATAACATAATGGATACAACCCCCCCCCCCCCGCCAACATAACAGGAGGGTTAATGGTATTCCTAGTCGCTGACCTAATGAGCTAGCATGAGGATGTGTTTTTGATTGCGAGTCCAATCCTACTACTACAGGGTTGAGAACTATACCATTAAACAGGTTTACTAGTTTTCTGAACAAGCCCTGGCTCCGGCATCGGAGGTGGTCTATAAAGCTCCAGCAAATGGATGCAGTCCGTTTCTGACTTACTTGCCCAAAAGGTTAATGTTCTGAGAAATGGTGCCGCTCTCATTGAGGATGGAGTCCATCATCTTCACAGGGTCCTCCTGACTCAGAACTGAACATTGGTTTAATTGCAAGGTGCTGCTGGTTGGTTGGTTGTTGTCGCAGCTTCTGGATGTTTCGCCTTCAGCTTGAAAAGTAGTGTCTGTTGGTATCTGTCCATTTGTGCTCTCCTTTTCTGTGGTCTCGCTGTTGTCACAGTCTACCTCAATTATTTCAACATCCCTACAGAAAAATATATATAAACACTTTTTTTCTTTTTGTAAAAATGCAACACAGAGTTCCAAGTCAAACAACTGAAATTGTTATTGAATTTTTTTAAATATTTTATTTGGGTATGACAGTGAGCAGTAGCTTTATTTCTACCCTCCCAATTTTAAACGAAGCAACACATCTATGACATCACCTAGAGCGAAATCCACAGCACGTAGCTTGCTAATGTAAATGAAGGGTAGAGACGCGTTTATTTACTTGAGATATAAAAAAGCTCGACTTATGCTGTCCATATTGTACTAAGTACTCTCTAACAGGGATTTAGCTAGACCCTGAGGATATGTTTTTGAAAGGAGACGACTTCTGTAATCTAGACGTCTCTGTCTAGATAAAAGTGTCTGCCAAATGCAGTAAGTGTAATAAGATAAAGAGCTCCCCTTTGATTAGGAAAAAAAACTCAAAACACACAGAGCTTACCCCTCATCTACCACTCTCGTTGTGTCCACTGTGACTTCTGCGTCTTCGTTCGTGATATCACAGATGATGACATCATCGGCAACATCAGTGTTGTTCTTCAGACCACTGACTGCAGACTGATAGAGAGAGATAGAGAGAGGCAGAGAGATTAACAGGATGATTCCACAACCAGCATTTCAAATTTAGCTATATGATGTAGCTAAATTAATATACAAGGACATCTAAAAAAATTTGAATATCATGGAAAAGTTCATTTTTCCCCCCGTAATTTAATTTAAAAAAAGTATAACTTTCATAAATTCGACATTTCTGTATTATAAATTCTTTATTCGAATATTTTGAGATACTGGATTTTTGATTTCCGTGAGCTGTAAGCAGTAATCATCGAGATTAAAACAAAAAAAAGGCTTGAAATATTTCACTTTGTGTAATGAATCTAAAATATATGGAAGTTCCACTTTTTGAATTAAATTACGAGAAAATTAAAAAAAAAATTTTTTTAAAAATGCACCCGTGTACATGAATCAGTTTCCAATCAATGTGAAAATAACGATGATTCTCGTGACCTAACCCATATCCAGATACAAGTCTGAAATCTGCACGCGTACAATAGAGTTCTATTTAGAGCCTTATATTAAGGTTAATTGTTATTTTGCATTTGCAGAGACAATTCTTTCCTGGAAGAGTCTCAAGTTCTCATGACCCAGCATTTTACACAGTTAAAATCATTATCAAGGCTTGTGCCACTTCAACCGCATAATGTGAATACAGCATGGACAAATACATACGTTGCTGTGGTCCACTGGTTCCTCGTAGATCTGGGAAATGAATTTTGACTTCTTTCCATTGCTGCTCAATAGCAGAGGTCTGGTTGTGACATTGAGGGGGGAAAAAAAAAAAGAAGAGAAATAACCCAGGAGTCTAGACACAGTAAACTAAAATAAATAAACAGAAATCATGTGAAAGGTAGATCTTTCTTGATAACAGGCAGAATTCAGCTATTAAAAGGACCTAAAGCATATAAAATATAAAAAGATATAAAAACGAAAGCTACCTCTTGCGTTTTAAGTTCAGCACACGGTTATTCTGGACCAGGGTGATGATGAACTGCACAAGCTAACATGAAAGAAAAGAAAGAAGAACAGAAACATCATGCATTTGTACCAATTCCCAATGATTTTGATTGGATTTGACGTACCTCTTTTATAGCGTGTTGCTGTTGCGCATGCTTCTGCCTGAGATCGGACATCTCTCTCCACAGAGCCTCGTTCTCGCTGAATGAAAACGACGACGGAAAACCGAACGAGAGAGACACTCGTTATTATTAGTATTACCGCATCGTGGTACGCATGCGCAATAATACTTGGAAAAGCACGTAGAGATTCAATATTACAACAACCTTCATTTACCGTTTTAAAGTGGCGAGCCTGGCGTCCATGTTTTCCTGTTTGTCGTGCACGGTTTGAACACTAGACAGAATCTTGGACAGATCCTCTTGCCTCAGTTTGCTGTCTTCTGGTCTGGCACTGGAGACCTAAGACACGGATGGAACGTTTGGACATAGATTTCGTGCGCAGTCTGTAAAACCTACGTAATATGCAGTTTGCTCAGTCTTCACCTTAAAACTCAGGAGAAAAAGAATGAACCACTCTCTGAGGTGCATTCAACTGAGTCTTGAGTACATAAATTCATTCTTTGCATCAATGAAACAGGACAAGGACATTCATATTTCCTAACATTTTAAAACATCAATAAGACTACACAGGGGGGAATGAGAGGCTATGGCAGTGACTAATATTTAGGTCATTTATGGGAGGAGTCTCCAGTGTCAGTGCATGTAAGTCAACTATAACTAAACTGGTTAATAATGAAGAACCTAATATAATCCATTTTCATACATTAGATTTGCTGAATCGATATCGACTGTCCTCGGACACAGTCCGTAAATTAATATCAACACTCTTAGAACCTCCATGAATTCCAGCTCAGCTCGAACATCCCGGACCAACCTTTCTTTTTATATTCTCCAGTAAATCGTCTCGGCCGTTCCGAAAGTAAGGATGCTGGAATTCAACCGGTCCGTCCCGCTCTTGCTTCACTATGCCGGTGTCGATGTGCATCACCTTGCGAAAGCCATCTGTGAAAAGAAATCAAACTCGATTTGTTTTATTTAGCCTGAATTACAGACAACACAAATGGATCACGTAATTACAATGAGAATTCCCTTACACATGTTCAGCTGTCGGACAAAACTGGCCATGTTGTTGTGCTTAAAAAACTTTGGCAGGATTTCTTTGGCGAACCGTTGCTCATCTAGCACAAGGAAACTGTTACCCTCCTGTAAGAAAGGAAGATGGTGTCTGTTAGTAGCGATTCGAATCTACACAGCCCGGTCCACACTCGTGTTATACAATTCCTACAAATTTCATCAGTAACGTAAATACATCCCGATGCAGGCTTTTCCTCATTCTTAGTAAAATAAAGAATGATGCCACCACTACGCTCTGAGATTCGATCTTTAAGCCTGTTTAACACTATGCGATTGCAGTGACTTGATGATACTATTCTGTCTGTTAACATGTTTGTTTGTTTCATCATTGCCACTATAGTATTTGTAGTTGTCCAGTGAGTTTTTGTGTCATCCTACTGGTGGATTTTTGGTGGACTCGAGTGTTGCAGCAGAGTTCACACACTCAGTACGTTTACATGGACAACAACATTCCGATATTAACCCGATTAAGACGATACTCTGATTAAGAAACTACCATGTAAACCTTAATCCTGCTAAAGTCATACTTGAAGTAAACACAAATTGAGTTAAGGGTCCGCTGTCATTATACAGTACGACAGTGGCATCTAGAGGCAGTTTTAAATAAAGTGGCCTCTAGAGAGAAAACTATCACTGACAAATTTTGTTGTGTTATTTGAAGTGTTGTTTTTTTTTTATTATTGACTTTGGATGCCTTTATTTTTATTTGTTATTTGGCGTGTTACTTTTTGCTTCAGTTTGTATGTATATCATTTATTTACTTTAATACCTATTCATAGTTAATATTTATTTAATTTAAAAAGGCACAGGACATTTGCACGCTACAGTCAGTGCTGTTCGTTTTTGTAATAAAGTTCAGCAATATTTTTCTTTCGGTGTCATGTTTTCATTCTCTAAGCGGTTATCGGCAGAATCCACGATCGCTCGACCTCTAATCAGAATTGGCCTCCGTGCAAAAGACGAAGAACAACGATCTTAATGTTTCATGACAGTTAAATAAATAAATAAATAAATAAACAAACCACTACACAGGGTACAAAGTCAACAAAGTGAACAAGCAGTAACGAGTAAATAAGGTCATGTTAATCATTTATAAATGATAAGAATGAGCAGAACGTTGTTACCGAGTTACATATGACAGAAATGTAGAAATCCCAGTATTAAATATCACATTGCTCTTGGGTGTTATAGTAGGATAATGATAACTATCCATGAGTAAGCCATTATTAATATTTAGGATCGATTTTACTTCCAGGTGCGTTCAAATATGCAGCATTTAACCGTCTGAGCGAGCCTGTCTCAATCCCAAACTTTCCTATTTATAATATTTTCTATTTTATTCAATTCTAAGTATCTTCATGTAACACGCCCTGATATGCAAATTACACAATGAATATGCAAATTATAGTTATTTCACAACTAGTTTCTTAGCTAGGTAATTAATTTTTCTTGCAATGCAAAAAGTATGACTTGGTTAGCCACAAGACAGCAAAATAAATTCAATAATAATAATAATAATAATAATAATAATAATAATAATAATAATAATAATAATAATGGGACACTTTACTGTGCGCGTGTACCGTTAGCTAGCTGGCCTGTGTTAGCAACCGCAATACAAACAAACATGACATGCTTAAATACCCGTTACTAGCTAAACGAGCTAACAGAAACATATCTACGTAGCATCTAATGGATTAAATAACTGATGTTAGTAGATAAAAATGTCGTATTGCTTAGCTAGTAGCTAACAATGCTACAGCTAACGGTTAAGTTGCTCTCCTCAAAGCACTTTTTTGATCTAACCTGACTCCAGCAAATGAATTCATTAGTGTCAGAATCTTCGACCAGAGTCCACAGCTTGGTGAGAAACGCAGGAACATTAGAGTTGTGTTTCATTTTGTTAACTGAAGAGGGGAAAAATCCCGTGTTTTGTTAACAGGTTAGCTCTGTTTTTTTTTAAGGACAAAAACACTTGCAGCAGGGAAAATAACGACGCACACGTTGACACCACTTCCGGTTCACGTTTGTAGGCGATGTGATTGGTTGTCTGCGGAGTGACGTCAGCGATGCGTGTAGTCTGCACGTGCAGCAGGGAAAATAACGACGCACACGTTGACAGCACTTCTGGTCTTGACTGATACCTGTACCTTCTCTAACGGTGAGAGTGGGAACCCGAGTCATTTGTTCTTTTCGTGGAGTGTCTTCATTTGTGATGCAGGGTGGCTTAGTGGTTAGCACGTGCGCCTCACACCTCCAGGGTTGGGGGTTTGATTCCCACCGTCCCCCTGTGTGTGTGGAGTTTGTATGTTCTCCTCGTGCTGTGGGGGTTTCCTCCGGGTACTCTGGGTTTTCTCCCCCAGTCCAAAGACATGCACGGTAGGCTGATTGGCATGTCCAAAGTGTCCATAGTGTATGAGTGTGTATGTGAGTGTGCCCTGTGATGGATTGGCACCCTGCCCAGGGTGTACCCCACCTTGTGCCCCATGCTCCCTGGGATAGGCTCCAGGTTTCCCTGTGACCCTGAAAAGGATAAAGCAGTATAAAAGATGGATGGTGTCTTCATTTGTTTTTTTTTTGTTGTTGTTTGTTTTTTTTTTTGGAGAGAATTGAGTAATTACTGTTTCTCTAAAGTTAATTTAAGTTGTGATTTGAGCATCAAGGAGGTTATTTGCTATTTTGAACATAAAATCAAGGCACTAGAAGCTACGATGAAGTTCTTTATTCTTTATTCTATGTGTGTGTAAAATTTGATCTTCACAAGCAAAGGTTTCTTCACAAATCACCTAGGTTTGTGGAAGTTTTACATGAAATGGAGTATTACATTAAATCCTTGAGGTTACTCGATAACAAAAAAAAATTTCTTTTCTACTATGCTATACTATGTGCCGTGAGTAATAAATGTTATATTTTTATTTATTTATTTAGCTTTTTTTTCAATACAATATATTGAAATGGATGTATACGTATGTATGTATGTATATATGTATGTGTGTGTGTTTGTGTGTGTGTGTGTATATATATATATATATATATATATATATATACAATTGCTTGGGATTATATGTATTGCATGTGTGTGATTGAAAGCTGTATCTACACACTGCACTGTTGTTATTTCTTTGCATTAAAACTTCAATTCAGTTTTTATTAAATCAGTTCTCCTCTGTGATTCTGTCTTGTACATTTTACAATATTTCAGCCATACAGTTTGGGAAAATCCAACTGGAAACGTAATACTTTGCTGTAATACCTTTTTCTTTTGCGTATATCCCAATCAAATGGAAGGTTCTAGTATTTTAGTGAAAATAGAGAAAACCATGTTCAAGGTATGTTCATACATGCACCGGTTTTATCGCTGCAAGTCACCAGTCGCTGTACTATGAAGTCACCAGTAGGCGTTCCTACTACTGGTTGCCATAGTGACATTTATCAGTGGTTGGAGCAACAGTGGGTAGCATTCTACGTTTGACAACAAACCCGTTTTCTGGCTAAAATGAAACATCCTGGAGGGAAAACGTTTTTAAATAAAATTCGCCAGTGTAACATTGCGGCCATCTATAGCTGTCATTGAAAATGAATTTTCTCCGGTCGCATTACCGCTGTCAGTCGCTGTAGGTGTGAATGTACCTTTAAAGATTTCATTTACATTCCACTGTATGAAGAAACAAATTTTAAGCAGTTTGCAAAAGGAAATGAGTCCTCACTTTGATAATCAGCATCCGCATCAGTCTCACATCAGCCAAATAATCATCTCCTTAGTGGACAGATCTCTGTTCATGCTAACATTGGTGGGGAAACAATCATTGACTCATTCACTCACTTGTGATGGCTGTGTTGTCTTATTATTAATCTCTTTTTATTTGATCACGTAATCATTTTAAACTTTGTCCAGCTCTGGTCTACTACGCCGCCATGTCATAAGACCCTGGTGTGATCCTGAGAGCAGGCCCCTGACCAGGTTAAAGTGATTAGTGAAGAGGAATGTATGAATGGATTTATGCCACAAGCTGTGTCACATGTTATGAACAAATGCTTAGACCTGTTGATATATTTTACTAATAAATAGCTTTTTTATTGTGTGATTGTTTTTTTTTATTATTATTATTGCAGAGCATGGTCATTGTACATGACACAACAGAACTATGTACAAACCAGGGTTTGCATAATTACAAAAAAGAGGAGAAAACAAACAAATAAATAAAGGGTAGGGGTGGGAGGAGGGGGTCACAAGCTATTAGCACACACCTAAGATGCCAACTACTGCCTCTTTAGGGTGACCTTAAATATTCTCAGCTGCCCTATTGAGTGATTATATTTGAAAGCAATAAAATGTCACCATGCCTTAATTTTTCTTGGTTTAGCTTTGTTAATTCTTGCTGTTGAGCATTCTAGCAGTGCAATGGTTTCGAGTTCTAAGAGCCACAATTTATCTGCCGGAAATGTAGGTTCATGCCAAATTTTAAATATTACCTTCTTGGCAGCGGTTAGTGCAGTTTGAAAGATCATACGTTGATTAGAATTCAAATTAAGGTCAGCATCATCATTTAACAAACAAAGACTGGGATGTCTAACAAGAACTCGGTGACGTGACTCTGACAGAATTAAGAAAACCTCATCCCAAAATTTGCTAATGAGTCGGCGGTCATAGAACATGTGCATATACGTCCCCACAATATTCCCATTCCAAAGTGAACAAAAAAAAAGTAGGCAAATGTTTCATTCTGCGCAACACATAAAGAGTAGCGTAGGCCTTATGAATAAGTTTGTAGTGTATGACTTAGAGGGCAGGGTTTTTAGACATCATAGGAATACTTTCCCATATCCAGTCCCAGTTTGGTTTATAAGGAGACAATTTCTTTTCCCATATCGTGGTAATGAGGAGTGTGCCAGAGTCATGATCGAGGAGTGTGTTGTAGATGAAGGACACCGTTCCTCGTGTCTGTGAGAACTTGACACAGTCCATCAAAGGATGAGAGTCCAAGTTACACCATATGCACGCATTGCACTTCTCAGCCTTAAATAGAAGTATAGGAATAGAACGACAGAAAGCAGGAATATCCTGGAAGACTATAACACTCTTTCAGATCCTGACAGAACTTAGGCCCTGATTGTTAAATATATCATCCAGGACAAATACTCCTTGATCAGACCATGGCTTAAAGACAAATGGTTTTCCCCTGGATTGTATGTTATGATTATTCCAAATCCGAGATTGGGTTGTAAATTTACCAGAACTTCCTATAAATTTGCAGACATCCTGCCAGGTTTTTAAAGAATTACCTACAATTTTATTATCATCAAACTTTTGGGCTTTATTTGACAGACCTGTGAATAATATGTCCTGTAATCGATGTGGAAGCACAGCTGATAAATAGCTTTTGGTGAACAGCTATGTTTATGGGTCTGCACCTTACACCCCTAGTTTGGAAGGGCAGAAATATAGCAGTCAGATTCCTAAAACAGCTCCACCTAGCACAGTGAAAGCATCATTACATAAAATAAACACTAGAGCGCAGCATCGGATAATAAACATTCTCAATAAGCAACCGTCTTCAACCGTATAGCAGTTTATGAAGTTGAGGTATTTGCCAATTCTAGAGCGTGTTGACTTCTAACTAGTTCTTATCTGCTACTTCTCTACCATTAAATTAGAGTACATTTACCAAAATTGTTACTTTGATAATACTGCAATCATTTACTTTTACTTTAGATGCATAAGCACATAAACTGTAAGTTTTCTAGAACCATGCAAATTTCTATGGGCAACTCTGGGGCATCTGCATAAACACCCTGGATGGGACACCAGTCCTTTTCACCATATGCACATTCACAGGTACAGGGCAGGGGGGCAGAGTGACTTATTGGTTAGCATGTTTGCCTCACACATCTGAAGTTGGGGGTTCGGATCCTGCCTCCACCCATGCTCCAGGGGTTTCCTTCAAGTACTCTGGTTTTCTCCCCAAGTCCAAAGACACTGGCATTTCCAAATTGTCCGAAGTATGTGCATGGGTGTGTGATTGAGCCCTGTGATGGGTGGGCTTCCCATCCAGGATGTCCCCCACCTTGTGCCCCGAGTTCCCTGGGATAGGCTCCAGGCTGCCCTGTGAGAATAAACAGAATGGAAAAACGGACAGAGGTACAGAACGGGTAACATTTAATCACCTACTGATATGTTTTTTGGGAGGTGGAAGGAAACTGGAGAACATAGGGATCAAACCATGGACCCTGGAGCTTTGAAGCAACAATGCTACCTGCTGTGCCATGGCACTGCCCATTTTACTTTGAACAGCCACTGAATCTTTTGCATGTAATCCTATAGGAAGTGGCTGCAGTATAAAATTGCTCTGCTTCCTGAGTTTTGCTTCCGTCCAATCAGGTTGCAAGTTGGGGGCCAAGCAAGAAAAATAAACATGGAGGACAATGTGCCAGAGAAAAGTTAGTCTTGTTTGCGGAGCAAATATGAGGAGATTTATGACAAAAATATTTTATTACCGATCTTACAATGTTGGAAAATAAGTAAAAATGACTTTTTAAATTTTTTTTTTTAAATAATGTGATGCCCCATTTTGTGCCATAGAAAAGTAAAGGTAAACAACCTCCTTATCCCCAGAGATTTGAAAAAAAAAAAAAAAAAACTCTATTACTATAATATTACATCTAATCTAGATAGCTAAGTTAATTAGTTAGCTGATATTAGCTAGGATTGGTTGTTTGAGTGCGTCTCAATCAACTTCCTAGTTCAGTAGTCAGGATATTGATCATGGAGTCTCAATCACAAAATCCTTCCAGTGCACTGCATCGTTCCCTCCCTAAAAAATCCCACAATGCACCACAAAAACCAGGGAGCATCAGTGCTCACTATGTGAAAGTGATATCATATTTTCTAAAGCCTCTCATCTCGAAAAAAAATAAAAGGCAGACGAACTCTCAGCCAACTTTGTCTACAAATGTAAGCAGCTTGTTATCGTTGTTGTAACTCTCAAATGATTACTAACGTTGGCATGAATATTTGACGTTCTATGTACGGTTTATTTGAGTCTGTTGACCTTTAAGTGTTTAATGATTAAAAATATCCATCCACTAGCTAGTCTACGATCCTGCTTGAAGTACCATGACATAAATTTGTTAGCTTAATCACATGCATTTCTATGACATACAACGTCAGAAAGATATCGACCCTGCCTGTTGTTGGTAAATGCCAGTGGTGACGTTTTACAGTGCGAGTACGTAGTCATGTCACCGGAAATTGAGTCATCAGTGTCCCAGTGTGTGTTTGGCCAGGGTCCTTACTTGTGCCCCAATTCATGTACAACATTTACTGATTCACCAGCTAGGGAGCTGATTGAGACGCACCCTATGTGTTGCATGAGCCACTTTTTTTCATATGAGCACAAAAGCACTCTGAACAACACTTTTGTCTGAGCAAAAAAAAAAAAGGCAAGTGTGAAAGCTACCTAAATCATCAAGGCCTTCATGAAATGCCTTTGCTGTGTGAAAAGAAAGAAACACACAAATCTCTGTAGGCTCTCTTAGGAGTTTGACACCCAAGTCCTAAAAGAGCCCTCTCTTTAAAAAAAAAGAAAAAGAAAAGAAAAGAAGATGTTTTGTTCTGACTAACCCCTTCCCAGAAAGTGATGTCCACATGTCCACAGAGAACTCACTATTTACCTAATTTAATAAAGCTTAACTTAATTTAACAAAGCTTAAAGAAGAGAACTGCGAGACCATTAGCGCTATGCACGTCTGTGCAGTTGAAATGCGTGTGAGGACAACGAGGTTGACAAGTGCACAGCTAATCAGGACAGACGGTAATATTACATCAAAAGATGTCACTGAGTCCTTTTTAAATGGCTGTAATTAGGACGTTCTTAGATTCTCCGGCAGAGAGATTATGGACATGAGGATTGGAGTGAATTAGGATGGGAGAGGGGATTTTCCAGGTAAAAAGAAAGGTATTATTCTTCAGTTGACTTTTTTTTTCTTCAAATATTCTTTAAGACAGTGGATGAGAAAAATATTTGGTTTCTAACAATTAACTGAAATGCCCCTTGTTGCTGAAAAGTGCAAGAATTACTGCAACGCACATATAGATGTGAATCACCACATGGTGTGTATGCACATGCACATACACATATGTGTATCTGACTAAATGACTCCCTCTCTTAATGATTCACTGACTTTTGCTTCACTCCTCACTCATCCACTTACTCATTCACTCTCATTTAGTCACTGACTCACTCACTGAATCAGTGACTTGTTCACTCACTCACTCACCCATTTACTTTCATTTACTCAATGAGTCACTCTCTCACCCACTTACTCTCATTTACTCAATGAGTCACTCACTCACCCATTTACTCTCATTTACTTAATGAGTCACTCACTCACTCACCCATTTACTCTCATTTACTCAATGACTCACTCACTCACCCATTTACTCTCATTTACTCAATGAGTCACTCACTCACTCACCCATTTACTCTCATTTACTCAATGACTCACTCACTCACTCACTCAACCATTTACTCTCATTTACTCAATGACTCACTCACTCACCCATTTACTCTCATTTACTCAATGACTCACTCACTCACTCACCCATTTACTCTCATTTACTCAATGAGTCACTCACTCTCCCATTTACTCTCATTTACTCAATGACTCACTCACTCACTCACCCATTTACTCTCATTTACTCAATGACTCACTCACTCACTCACTCACCCATTTACTCTCATTTACTCAATGACTCACTCACTCACCCATTTACTCTCATTTACTCAATGAGTCACTCACTCACTCACCCATTTACTCTCATTTACTCAATGAGTCACTCACTCACTCAACCATTTACTCTCATTTACTCAATGAGTCACTCACTCACTCACTCACTCACCCATTTACTCACTGAGTCACTCACTCACTCACCTCACACACTGCTTGCTTCAGGTCCTTCCACAATATTTCTAGGTTAGACTTGGCCATTCCAAAACATTCACTTTGTTCTTCTTTAACCGTTCTTGGTAGAACAGCTTGTGTGCTTAGGGTCGTTGTCTTACTGCATGACCCACTTTCTCTTGAGATTCAGTTCATGGAAACATGTCATGACAACGTTCTTTTTGGTGAGCAGTTTTCTCCTTGCAACCCTGCCATGCACACCAATGTTGTTCAGTGTTCTCCTGATGGTGGACTCATGAACATTAACATTAGCCAATCTGAGAGGGGCCTTTAGTTGCTTAGAAATTACCCTGGGTTCCTCTGTGACCTCATGGACTATTAAACGTCCATCTGAGGTAACATTTAGTGGTTTTAAAGCAGGGGTCATCAGGTTCAAGTCTGGATGGCTGGAGTCCAGCACAGTTCACTAATATTATTATACACATTATAAATCAAGCCTGGTCATTTACTAGTTAGCTGAATCGGGTGTCTCTTAGAGGGAAACTCACTAATCTATGCTGAACATCTGGCACCGGAAATGCTGACTCCTGCTCTAAACACTTCAAACCCCAGATTCCTCTCACTGCTGCTGTGAACGATTCTTGCTTACTTTTTCTAGAATGCTGCCATTTCTATTTAAAAAAATGCTTATCAGTTAATGAACCGCAGAAATGAACCAACAATGTGATTCCTCTTTAGATTTCTTTTAGAAGTGTACTAGACTCACGACTCACATCTCAGTACGGTTCAGTAATCAGAAAAATGTTTCCATACATGCAAACAGAACGTGGACTAGTCACTAATATGTGTGAAATAAGTTGCATTGTAGACTGATATTTGTATCTTTGCAGCCATAAAGCTTTTATTGAAACATTCTTTAATAATGTCCACTTCTTGGACAAGCCACAATGTGTTTAGGTATTGGTTTCAGAGCTGCATACTCACTTTCTGACTCACGAGCAAAGCGAAGAAAAAAAAGGGCTGGAATGAATCGATATTTTCCGTTGGATGCAAAACTTGGACACTCGTTTTATTGTTGTTGTTCTCTCTCATTATTTGATTAATCTTGAAGTCTAAAACCAAGACCAAAACACACACACACACACACACATAAGTATATATATATATATATATATATATATATATATATATATATATACACACACACTACCAGTCAGAAGTTTAGACTCACTCATTCTTTATTATTGTTATTTTTTTTCCCATGCTTTTTAAACAGTATTAAAGGACTTCCCACTTCCATTTAAAAAAATATTTTTTGCAAATAAAATGTTAGTTTTCTAATAAAAGAAATGAATATGCTGGCACAATTATATATTTTTTAATCTACAACACTGATTTCAAACATGTATTATATTGCTTGTATTAAATTACTAAAAATATATTACTGCAGAGCTCAACAGAATTATTATTATTATTAGTAGTATTGTTATTATTTATTTGTAATATATATATATATAATATTATTATTATTATTATGTAATAATTTATTTCTTTTTAAACTTAATGATCAGACACATTTCGATAAAGAATGCTGGTGTAGAAGGCATGTATTTGGCCAAGGACAGAGTTTTTACTACTGCTTCAAACATCTCAGATTAAGTAAAACTGAAGAAACTGAATGGGCCTGTATTAAGACTAAGATTAGCATTTCTATATTACTAATAAGAACTTGTCTAACCAAAGAAGAAACTGCAGTCACATTTGGATGTCAAATGCATTTGTTTCCTCATAGTTTGAGGAAGTTCTTCTTCTTCTTCTTCTTCTTTTTTTTTTTTTAAAAGAGAGCATTAAATCCACTTCTTCTCCTTCAGCTTGGTGAGACTTGGAAACAACTAGAGACAACACACAAGCCAAAATCCATAAAAGATGTGTGTGCACATTAACGCTCACGTTAAAGAGCCTAGAGCCTGAGAAAACGGAGTTGCCTTGTGAACAAGCACCCAAGATCAAATTCTGAGGATGTTTGATGGATTGTCAGGGCAATGGGGTCATTCTTTCCTTCATGATAATGAGTACATGAGAGAGAGAAATCCCATAGGGGTCTGATTATTAGCATTGGTATGAGGCTCATTTTTGCTTGAGGATTGAAGTTTTTTGTTTTTAATTTTTATTTTTAATACCACAGTGTTGCTGGATTCTCAGTTCTGATTGGTCAGGAGCTTCTGGTTTTTATCTACATAACAAACCGTATTTGTTTGTCTTATTGACTTGACCAGGAGAAAGCTGGTGAAGGAACGACTATTTATAGCTCTTAAAACATTAGTGATAACAGGAACTGACTTGTCGCACAGGTGTTCCACAATAAATAGTCAACAGTATGGCATATTGTTTAATAATAAATGAACAGTTGGTGAATTGCTGTGGTATAAGAGGACTAAAACTCTTTGGAACATGTTGTTATAAGAAATAATCAACTTCAGGGTGCTAGCAATAACTCTGCTTAGTAGCATCACACCACCCCATCCTTGATTACTTTCCTATAACTGCAAGTGTTTTATTCTTTACTCATGGAATACCTACTGACAACAGCAGTTCAGTGTTATGTCAGCGACAGTGTTGATTGTGCTTAACCCTTTCTCACAGTACACTGGCGTTCCGTTATGCTGATAGAATGGAATTTGACTTATCTGGTATAATATTAGTCAGGACACTGTTGGGTTTCTGTGTGTAGAGTATCGTGACTCTGTGTTTAGCTGCTGGTGAGCAGGGCGATGGGGAGTGGATGGGGTGTGCAAACAATTCACAATAACATTGGTACAGAGATGAAACAGACAGCACAACTAAATCTTTTTTTGATAGTAAAACACTGTATACAGCTACCACAATAAAATGATAACATTTAAACCTACTAGGCTAGGTAGAGCAAAGAAATACTTATGAAAAACAAACGCAAATGCAAATTCTTAAAGCCCTGAGTGTCTAATTTCATAGAAGACTTTAACCACTACTGTGGAATATGATATCACAAATAAATTCAATGCTGAACACGGGCACCTCCAAAACAGGCGCCATTCCATTTTTTGGCCTCTGGTAAACTTTATTGTTCAGAGACAATTTCTTTGATATCTTACAAGATGTAACGGAATGGTTTGGCTAGAAATGTAAAGGTTTGCCTACCCCCAAAGTCAGTCAAATCTATTTCAAACTTTAGACAGTTTGCACCCAAGTCTCTCCATTGCTTCTAAGTTTATTCTCACCTGGATACTGTAGATTTGTAGATTTTATCCCAGTACTGATATTCACAGTATTCTCATACTGAACATCTTTTCAACACTTAGTACTGTTTGTCCGTATTCTACACCAAACGATTTATAATCACACTATCCAGAAGACGATGGGTTCTCTTTTGAGTCTGGTTTCTCTCACTGGAGTTGAGGGTGAAGAGTACAGCCAAACTGTTCATGCCATGGCTCTGCTCATTCATCCATCCATTTCTGTACCGCTTATCTTACACAGGGTCACGGGGAGCATGGAGACTATCTCTGGGAACTCAGGGCACAAGGCAGGGGACACCCTGGACGGGGTGCCAACCCATCGCAGGGCATAATCACACACCTATTCACACATTCTGGACAATCTGGAAATGCCAATCTGCCTACAATGTATGTCTTCGGACTTGGGGAGGAAACTGGAGTGGGAAACCCGCCAGAAGCATGGGGAGGCGGGATTTGAAGCACCAAGCCTGAGATGCGAGACAAACATGCCAAGCACTAAGGGCTCAGATCATCTACGTGGCAAAATGTTGATTCTGGAAATTACTGAATCAACACTGGGGCTCATTAAAATGTTTAAAATGTTTTCATTTTATATCGCAGCCAAAGAGCTATATATCAAATTATAATCTGTAAATCTGTAAACATGCAAAGAATAATGGTATAATAATATAAACACGACTCCCAAATTGCTTTCAGGTGCTAGGTGCTTGCACATGACTTGGCTTGCTAGTTTAAGCATTGGTAGTTAATGCAGTTTGCTAATGAGCATAGAGTATTCTTCTTTAATAGGAGCTATCCTATTAAGGGTTTACAGTTTCTATAAAAATGCCATTTGTTAGCAGAACTGAGACAGACACTGATACAGGTGAACATCTGGTTTGTATTTATGTTTTAGCAAGTCAGTTCAGGGGGGTATCTGCATGCTCTCCCACTGTGTGAAGCCAAAACAGTGTTTTGTTCTTGATGACACCAGGCTTGGAAAACTGATATCATTTGCGAGATACTGTATCTTGTAACACCTGCTCTGGCTGGCGCCTCGTTAAAGCATAACCCAGGATCGCAGTGCGATATTCACATGTAACTGTTTCAGTTTCACATGGCTGAATTACTGCCTATAGCACATGCACAGTTTTTTATGATCTATATGTCTGAAAATTCCCCTCTGCAGCTTGTTTCAAGTTTCTCACAAATGTCTTCCCTTCAGCAACTAAGCAGAGGCAAATCAGCCTGCTTGTACTTTGCTTCAGTCCATAGTAAGGCCTGCATCCCAGCATGCCAAGTATAATAAAAGTAAATAAAGAAATAATGCAGGCTTTCATCACCACCTGGAATATATGTTAATGTGCTCTTGGATCCGTTTTTTTTTCCCTTGTGTTTTATGGCTTAGAAAACACTTAGCGATGTCACTAGGCCATAGGGACATGCTACTTAACCCTGTTACGTGACTCCAGTGTAATAGAAACGAGGGGGAAAAGAAGAAGAAAAAGAAGGGTTTTTTTTGCCACATGCCTTTCTGCCGATAAAAATTCCATGAAAAAAAAAGAAGAGTTTTTGGAAGGATGAAGAGCAGCCCAATGCACACACTCACACAAGAAGAAGAAGTGGAGAACAGAGTTACAAGACTTTACCTTTGCCAGGTGGTTCTCATTGTGGTTATAGGGAAGTAATATGCATCTCCGCTCCATTCAAAGATGCAGTACAAAGAGTAGATTCAGAAGCAGGCATTTGGTGATGCCAGGTTTAAGACTCCTGTTGTGTCTTGATGCAAATTCAGCACTTAGCCACAAATACAGGGGTTGTAAATACACAGGACTGGCCAACCGAGTACAGGCTGTAACCACGAAAACATCTCTGGAAGACCGCAAACTGAGAGCCGTGTGTGCTGAGCATTGCATTTAGTATTTGCGCAGGTAGCTGTGATGAAGCTCTCATACTTCTTATTAAACTTAGTAAAGTGTAGACAGTTCTGCATGAAACTCTTAATCCCTTAGAGGTTGATGCCTTTTTTTTTTTTTTGCATAGTTTGCATCGTTTGATATCTACGTAGGGTTACATGATTTTTTTCAAGTGTGTCAGCAGATCGTATAATAAGCTAAATTATTATTTTTTTAAATTATGGATGAAATTTTTACTTATGCGTCGTCCATGGTAATTGGACAAAACCTCAGTAGAGTGTTTTATACTCTACCCCCCCCATAAAGCCAGTCATGGGTCTCTGCAACAAGACACAAGTTAAAGTAAAGTTTCTTGCCAAATAATAACAGCAGATCTGACACTAGTTTTGGCTGTTAGTGTAAAGCACAGGTTTATATTAATGCACTCGTTCTGACATGTTATCATTGATAATTCACAGGGACTTGTATGGCAGACATGTTACATAATTTGAGCATAAAAATTGTGAAAAATAGAAGAAAAAAAAATAACATCATGGACATGGCGAAGTTTTCTATGAGATGTTTATTTAGCATTTATGGAAGGAGTCTCAGCACTAATGCAGCACTTTGTAAAGCTATAACTTTAGGTTTTCCACAACAGGAAAGTCGTTATACTGAGGGCTTTGCACAGCTTCTAAGTCACATGACATGCTGTGTCTTGTTTAAAAAAAAGAGAAGCTGGTTAGGGAACAACTGTTTATACAGTAGCTGCAATCAAAATGATTCAACCCCTATTGCAAATCAGATTTATTCTCAAAATGTACAGACTTTCAGCTGTTTGCGATGAACAAATCAAACAAAAGCAATTGAAATAGTTCAACACAATGAATGCTTCAAGTGGTTTCCCCAAATTCAACTGAAAATGCAAGTTATAATGATTTCTCTCCAGTTTCAAAATTATTCAACCCCTGCATGGCGAGCATCTTTAGTACTTAGTAGAGCACCCTTTTGCTGTTATGATCTGCTGCAAATGAGATGCAGAGCTTCTGGCAGTGTTCCTGAGGAATCTTAGCCCATTCCTCATGAGCAATGGCCTCCAGGTCAGTAATATTCTTGGGTTTGCGTGCTGCAACCGCCTTCTTCAAATCCCACCAGAGATTTTCTATGATGTTCAAGTCAGGTGACTGTGATGGCCCTGTAGAATCTTCCAGGACTTCTTCTGCAACCAAGCCTTGGTGGAATTTGAGGTATGCTTAGGATCATTGTCCTGTTGGAAGGTCCAATGATGCCCAAGCTTCAGCTTCTTCACAGACGGCATGACGTTTTCTCCTAGGATTTCCTGATACTTCAATGATTCCATCTCGCCTTCCACACGCTGCAGGTTTCCAGTGCCAGAGGATGCAAAGCAGCCCCAGAGCATCACTGAGCCACTACCATGCTTGACTGTGGACAGAGTGTTCTTTCTTCATTCTTCTTCCTCCAGACATACCGCTGATCCATCGTGCCGAAAAGTTCCAGTTTTGTTTCATCACTCCACAGAACAGAATCCCCAAACTTCTGTGGCTTATTTATATGATTTTGAGTGACTTTTCTTGTGCTTTTGGGTCAGTAGTGGTGTACTTCTTGGAGTTCTGCCTTGGAAACCTTCTGTGTTTAATATGTGCCTTACTGTGCTCACTGAAACCTCAGTGCCTGTTCCCACCAAGTCTTGCTGCAGGTCTTTTGCAGTCACTCGAGGGTTTTTCACAACCTGCCTTCTCAGAAATCTGCTTGCAGCCATTGATAGCTTCCTTTTTCTGAACCGTCCAGGTATTTTATGCATTTTCTACCCCTAGCCAGTTCAGGTACTTCATGTGTTCCAGCTCAAGCACACCTGGTGCAAATAATGAAGTCCTTAATTAGTTGTATCAGGTGTGCTTGAGACAACACCTGTTTTGTATATTTGTGTTGTTGTGAGGGATTCTATTCAGGGGGTTGAATAATTTTGAGACTGGAGAAATCATTATAAGTTGTATTTTCAGTTGAATTTGGGGAAACCACTTGAAGCATTCGTTGTGTTGAACTATTTCAATTGCTTTTGTTTGATTTGTTCGTTGTAAACAGCTGAAAGTCTGTAAATTTTGACAATAAACCTGATTTGCAGTGGGGGTTGAATAATTTTGATTGCAACTGTATCTTTTGCTTAGTTTGTTCCACAATGTACATAAACCCACAACAGATTTCTGTAGCGTTAATCCAATTGTTAAAAAAAAAAAAACCCAAACACACAAAAAACATGGTAATTAATATATTTTTAATATTAGATTATTGTAGCAACCTCATGAAACTGCTCCCACGTTGTGGATTCATGTTCTATAGCAAGCTGTTTTTAAAGCCGTCTTTCTGACATCTAACTCCCTTAGGGTTTTCTGCTTTCTCCAATAAAGAAAAACCTGTTTTAGGTGCTCACATCCACTTGGGTGTCCTCCAGCTTTAGAGGAGGAAACTCAGCCACTGTTGAGCATCAGGATATAAAACTGTCCACACAGTTTTACACACCAGAGCCATACGTCTGGGAGGAGAGAGTGTTGTAAAGCAGCATCAAAAGGAACCCTTTTCCTTAAATAAAACTTCTCTAGTCATTTTCATTCAACATCACATGATTTGTGAGGGTCACTGTAATATCTGATTATGTTAATTAAACCTTGTAGCTCTCTAAATCGGGCCTTATAATATCAAGCTCAGCACCCTTAGAGAGAATATTGATTTATGAAACACTTTCTTTAGATTTGTAATAAAGTGAGTACATTCTTGTTATACTACGTCTCCACATCATTCCCTTACGTATAACCCAGTAATTTATTTAACCAGTAACTACATGAGGAGAAACAGTAATTACAAGTGTGACAAAATTAGTCAGGTTTATTTATAATGATGTTTAAATGAGAGCAGACGTTGTACAATGAGCTCAAATGACTTGCCGTGAAAATGAAAAGGACAAAAAGGACAGCGAACCGAAAATGAAATACTTCAAAAGCACCACTTACAATAAAAGATGGGACACTATGAAAGCACACAAACAACCCAAAGCACAATAAAAGCACTGCACTGGAATAAAATAAATGAGAAAAAAGACACGGCACCGCAGAAGACCAGTATTTATACACTGCAGGCGTTATGTAGAATTAAACGAGACTGAAGGCAGGGTTTAAAAGGGTCAATAGAAAGGCAAGATCTGATCCTGTAAAAGGATGAACTATTCTACAGACTTGTGGCTATAATAAAATAAAAAATAAAATAAAAAAAAACTATTTTACCATTACTGTGGAAAAGAGAGGAGGCACTGTTTTTGGAGCCCAATGAGGCCTAGAATTCTGTAGTCAGGCTCCCTAGTTTTTTGTCTAAGTTGTCTTTAGTCATTCTCAGACAGATAGGCCACAAGACTAACTGAGACTAATTTACACAAATGAACCATTTCAAAAGTTTCTACACACTTGATTCTTAATCCCGTGTGTCGTTACCTGGATGATCAACGACTGTATTTATATTTTGTGAGAGTTCTTCATGAGTCCCTTGTTTGTCCTGAGCAGTTAAACTGCCCACTGTTCTTCAGAAAAATCCTCCAGGTCCTTCACGTTCTTCGCTTTTCCAGCATCTTCTGCACATCTGAGCCCTTTCTAACAGTAGCTACAGTATATGACAACTGAGGGATTCATACACAACTATTACAAAAGGTGCAAACATTCACTGATGCTCACCAGTACATCCGCACCTTCATCTAATCAGCCAATCGTGTAGCAGCAGTGCAATGCCAAAAATCATTCGCATGCAGGTCAAGAGCTTCAGTTTAATGTCCACATCGAAACATCAGACTTTTTAACCATCGCATAGTTGTCGCTGCCAAATGGGCTGATTTGAGTATTTCAGAAACTGCTGCTCTCTTAGGAATTGCACACACAACAGTCTCTAATAATTTGATATCTGTCCAGATTCTGCTTGCTGGAAATTTCCTCAGTTGCCTCTTTGTTTCTGGAAAGATACACTGACAGAGAGCTTTTCATAATTTGGCCTCGAGCTTGTCTCTTTGCGTAGTAAAAAAATAATAAAAAAAACCAACAAGGAATTAGTAGTTCCTACAACATTGCACCTGCTATTATGATAACATGTTATCAGTTTCAAGGTTTGGAGGCACTTATCAGCAAACACACAGCTTCTGCTTCTAACAGGAATTCTTTTAACAAGTCTGCCTTATATATAATATAATGTAATATAATATAATATAATATAATATAATGTAATATAATATAATATAATATAATATAATATAATATAATAGCAGTTTTCCTAACTAAGTAATGTAATACTTACTATAATACCTTATAATGTAATACTAATTATAATATCTTATAATGCAGTACTAATTAAAATACATTATAATGTAATATTTATTAAAATACCTTATAATGTAATACTTATTATAATTATATAAAATGTGTGAAATTGTAAGGAGATTTTTTGGGGGTTTTTTTTGTTTTAAAATGTGATATTGTGAAATTCCCTTCACATTGTTACACACCCAATTGAAAGAAAATATAAAACCACACATACTATTCTCCATATGCAGCATATAATACCAGACTTCTCTATATATGTATAATACTATACTCAAATATTCTTTACAGGTTTTTTTTTATTAATCATTTTGTATTATTGATGTTTTGTAAGGTGAAATCTGTGAATATTAAAAATATAGTAATGATGAGACTCTCGGGTTAAAGCAGGGGTGTCCAATCTTATCCGGAAAGGGCTGGTGTGGGTGCAGGTTTTCATTCCAACCAAACAGAAGCCACTGATTAAGATCAACTGATTAAAAAGGTGGAATCAGGTGTGGCTCCTGCTTGGTTGGAATGAAAGCCTGCACCCACACCGGCCCTTTCCGGATAAGATTGCCCACCCCTGGTTTAAAGCATCAAGTTACAATGCACTTGTTTATGGCAACCATAATGTCCTCAGTAGAGTGTTAATCTTTCATATATTCTCACATACCACGTCTCTCTGACCACATTTAAGCCAACTTTGAAACGATTCTCGACCATGGAGAGAAATGCATAAAAATGGAAGTGCAGCGATCTGAAAAACTATGACTAAGTGCATGTTTCTAGCAAAAGTGGCACTGAAAAGCTGTTTAACGTTGTGTGTGGTAGGAAAAGTGGTTTGCTTGTTTTATAACAACCAGCACATACGCAGAATGGCCTTTAACTCTGTAAACACTGGTGAGCGGGTCTGTGTATTCATGTGGCGAGACTGTGGGAGAATTTATTCCGGGCTACAAGTGGCCTGATTTTTATTTATTTATTTATTTATTGCTTTTTTAAAAGCTTGTTGTGAGCACTACCGCTCTATGCATTCATGATATTTATATTTAGAACTTCCTCGATTTAATCACATGAATCATGACATCACTGTGCATTTATGCCGACACATTCAGCCATTCAGAACAATAAAGTACTTCCTGTTTAATGCCTACATGTCACATGCTAGAGATTAAGCTAAAGCTGGATCAAGAATTTACAAACCCTGCTGCATCTTGGAATAAAATAAGCATCTATTGCTCTTCTAGCACAACTTATCATCTATCGGTGTCAGCCATAGTTAGTAAAGACAATGTTCAAGTGGCTTTACTGTCTTTTCAACCATATACAGCCGGTACGGTACACAGTGAAACGAAACAACGTTCCTCCAGGACCACGGTGCTACATAAAACAACACACTAACCACATGAGACGACACAGAGCTAAATAAGACCTACCCATTTTTACATAGAGTGCACGTGCAGACCTGTGCTAACAACACAAGACAGTACAGTACTACTAAAACAGGACAATAGGCACAGTAAGTGATAGTGTAGCGCCGACGAGTATACAGTTTTAGTGTGGAAGTGTCCGATATAACAGCTAGTGCAAAAGATTAACAATACACTTTAAAAGGTGTAAATGTAAACATAACATGCTATGACTTAGTATTCAGCAGATTAGTTTATACCAAATATGGACATAGCAGTTATTGCAGCACTAAAACAAGTAAAGTGTGTAATAGTGACAAGAAATTAAATACAATATATTTTGTGAGTACAGAAGCAGCAAAAATGCAATAGAGTCAATTCAGGAATGTGTGTGTCTGTGTGTCAGTCCAATCTCTGAGTATTGAGTATTGTGTGTGAACATCCAGGTTTGTTTGTATGTGAGAATACCTGTCTATCCAACGGTTTAGAGGGATTTCTTTATTAGTAGTCAAGCTACAACGTAATGACCAGCTCCCTAGGAAAACTGCTGAGTTCAATAATTGACAGTAAACAACCAGGGAATGTTAATTATGCAGTAGTGGTGAGCTTAAAGGACAAAATGTATTTGACTTGTAATTTTGAATAGTGGTGAAAGCCCACACATGGTTGCATGGAACCGGGCTAAATTTCAGGTTTGGCAGTGTAAGACGAGTACAGGCCTACACTGTAAATTGATGTTTTGGTTGTCTTCTGTTTACCTATCCACAAAGGTATACTTTTGCGATCTACGTGGTCCTCTGAGATTGTAATGACTGTAATTCTTGTTAAATACAGTCTCTGAATCAAGTATCTCACCGCTCTTCGCTCTTACTGTCTCTCTTACAGACGCACACATACCAACTATTACAGTAACCGTAATGCTGATGGAAGCTAAGGAGCTTGTGTGGGAGGTCGACGAGAAAATGGTACGAGAACATTACAATGTTGTTAAGAAGGTTCTCTAGAGTAGTGATTCTCAAAAAGTGGCGTCAAGGAACCACGAGGAGTCAGTGATATTTTTGTTTTAAAAATGTAGCTACAGTGCTGGAAATTGCAACTCACTATTATGAGAAATATTCTATTTATTATTACATTATTATAGTTATTAGCTTGTCTGACTGGTCACTTAAATTGAATGGGTTTAATCCAGTATTTGAAAAACAAGTTGATAAAATAATAATGTCACTTTGGATATAATGAGTTCTTCCAGTTGAAAGTTCAGAAATAGAAAGCTCAGAATTTAATAAATAGACTGAAATTTAATAAATTTGTACTGAAGGGTTGATTCATTCATCCATCCATCCATTTTCCATAACACTTACCCTACACAGGGTCGCAGGAAGCCTGGAGCCTATCCCAGAGGACACGGGCACAAGGCAGGGGAACATGCACACAACTGAGCCCCGAACCGTAGAGTTGTGAGGCAACTGTGCTAACCACTAAGCCACCTGAAAGCTTCAGTGGAATCTAATTTAGGGAAAGTTACAGTTAGAGTACATTTCAGAGCCCTTCCTTTAAAAGATGTTTTTAAAACTCCTGTTAAAACTCCTGTTTACTTCACAAGGCTTGACCACAGCTGCATCTTCATCACTTCTTCATCTTAAGAAAAGGAGAAAAATATGAGGACCTACTGAGATGAAAAACAGTCAAAACATGTTTTCAAGCAAGAATATTATGGACATATTTATATATCAGAATAAGAGCAATGTGGCTTTAATTACATTATATAATATCCCAGTAAATTGAACTAAGCTGTTGCTGCAAATCCACTTGAAGTCAGTTCAATAACAGATTTGGCGTCCAATGTTTGTGTCAGGGTAAGTCTTTGATTTCAGTAGAAAATATGACGAAAAACAAAACCCATCTGATTTTGTATATCTGAAGTATGAGTCTTATAGGCACTGGCTGATTAATATACTGTATATAACTGGATAGCTCATGACGTCACCAACAGTGAAGCTACTGCGCCGCCATCTTTGTATTCCTTAGCATCCAGTTATATATAAAGATCAGTGACCAAAACCTAACATGTATATTTTACGTACTTTACTGGGTTAAATTTAATATTAATTTGCAAAAACTAGAAAAAAAATTAATGTTTAATTGAATTGATTGCTTCCTAAAATGCGGGTGTGGTTTTTGGACTTGATTTGCATACCCAGCTAGACATTTTTTGTTCTCAAAATGTTCCAAGAACATTACCATGCACTGTTCTAGTAATGTTTTCAACGGGGAGTTTTATTTTCGTTTCCAGATTGTTCTCCTAAAAGGTAGGATAACATTCCCTAAACACATTCGAAAAATGTTTAGTGATAACATTGTTAGAACGTTGTCCACCCTAATATTCTTAAAAAGTTTTCAGAGGGAAGTTTTATTATTGTTTCCAGATTGTTCTCCTAAAAGATAGGATAACGGTACCACTGGTAGCTGAAAATGGCAATTAGTTGATGCATTACTTTGAAACTACTTGAACATTTGCATGGCAATGATCAAGAATACAATGTGCTTTGGGCCCCTACAGTATGCCCACACTGGGTTGGGTGTGGGCTGTCCTACTGGGGCCCCACAGCCTGTATGGGCAGCCCCCATGTACACTGTGGGCATACTGTGAGACCAGTGTACTCTGCGGATCCTTAACAAACAACAAAATTGGTTTGGTCCTACCGTACTTTGTAAACCACAACATTACCATTATTGCATATGCAGAATAATTGCACTTGTTGAAAGTAGCAATAATAAAGTTTTTTATACTTACATTTATTCACAGCCAGGTTAAAAGGACAAATGAAGATATAGAACATTGAGTACATTGAGTACAAATGAGCATGTGGACCGAATACTGAATGTTTTTTTTTTTATTATTTTTATTAAAAAGAACCACATATCAGCAACATTTTATAAAACAGAACAAACATAGTACCACATTAGAACACATTCATACAAAAATATGAATCAATCCCGTAAGTGGCACCAGTGGATATCTGCTATCTAAAAGAGAGTGAGAGACAGACAGAGAGATAGAGAGCGAGAGAGACAGACAGAGAGAGTGAGTGAGAGATAGACAGAGAGAGAGAGACAAAGAGATAGAGCTAGAGAGAGAGACAGAGAGAGAGAGCGAGACAAAGAGATAGAGTGTGTGAGAGAGAGATAGACAGAGAGAGAGAGATAGAGACACAAAGAGTGAGAGAAAGATAGATAGATAGAGAGAGAGAGACCATGAGAGAGAGAGAGCGAGAGAGATAGACAGAGAGAGAGATAGACAGAGAGAGAGACAGAGAGAGTGAGAGAGAGAGAGATAGACAGAGAGAGTGAGAGAGAGTGAGAGAGAGAGACAGACAGAGAGAGTGAGAGAGAGAGATAGAGAGAGAGAGAGTGAGAGAGAGAGACAGATAGAGAGAGAGAGATAGAGACAGAAAGAGTGAGAGAAAGATAGACAGAGAGAGAGAGAGTGAGAGAGAGAGAGAGAGAGAGATAGACAGAGAGAGAGAGACACAGAGAGAGAGTGAGAGAGAGACAGAGAGAGAGAGAGATAGACAGAGAGAGAGAGACAGAGAGAGAGTGAGAGAGAGAGACAGACAGAGAGAGAGAGAGTGAAAGAGAGAGAGAGAGAGAGAGAGAGAGAGAGAGAGAGTATAATCTTTTAATTATAGGTTTGCAGATTTGATTATGCCTTCTTCAGAAGACTGGCACTCTGAAGGCCCAGAGCCACACCAGGGTGTTTTTTTTCTCTTCAGTGCGTTAAATGGTCCATTTTTTCAACGTGTTTTTTTTGTGTTCACACTCACACATTAAACACGAGTAACGCTCTGAAAGAAAGTGCAAATTCACTTCCTGACAGTAGATGGCGCTTATTAAAAATCAGAAATACCCCGATACACAAGGTGGCGCTGCAGAACTTTCTGTTTCTGACACCCTCTTATCACTGGCAAGACAGTTTTGTTCTTGAGCGCCACCAAGTTCTGGTTTTTATGTAACTTCAGCGGCTCCGGGCAAGTGAACAAAAGTGCGAATCTCATTGGTCAGCGCGTCCAAAAAAAAAAGAACCTTGAGACATTAAAATAATTTGACGCTATGCCACCATGGGTGTGCGCATGGGTGTGAACACTCCCGTTGACAGCTATTGATTCAGACAGGGCTTGAGTAACTTGAGTTTGGTCTAGTGTAATTAAAACATTTACATTTATTCATTTAGCAGAGCAGACGCGTTTATCCAAAGCGGCTTACAAATGAGGAAATACAAGCAAAGCGATATATCAAGCGGAGAACAATACAAGTAGTGCTACCATAAAAGATTTATTACTGAGTTCTAGAAAGCAAAGTGCACAGAGTCAATGTGTAAGAGCCAGAGTAAGTTTTTTTTTTTTTTTTTTTTTAAATAATGTGGGGGTTGGCAGGTTAGGGGTTAGTTAAGTGTTCACAGAAGAGGTGGGTCTTTAGCTGTTTTTTGAAGATAGAGACAGATTCTGCGGTCCGGATTGAGGTTGGAAGTTCATTCCACCACTGAGGGACAGATAGTGTGAAGGTTCTGGAAAGGGACCTTGAGCCACGCTGAGTAGGTACTACTAAGCGTCGGTCGTTAACCGATCGCAAATTGCGTGAGGGAACGTAAACCTTCAGGAGAGAGTTGAGGTAGGAGGGTGCTGTTCCAGACAAGGTCTTGTAGGTGAGCATCAAGGCCTTGAATTTGATGCGGGTGGATACAGGAAGCCAGTGGAGGGATATGAAGAGGGGTGTGACATGGGTTCTTTTGGGCTGGTTGAAGACGAGGCGCGCTGCTGCATTCTGAATCATCTGAAGGGGTTTGATGGAGCTGGCTGGGAGGCCTGAGAGTAGTGAGTTGCAGTAGTCCAGTTTTGAGATAACAAGAGCCTGGACTAGTATCTGTGTAGCCTGTTCGGTGAGGTAGGGTCTGATTTTCTTAATGTTGTACAGAATGAACCTACAGGACCGTGCAGTTGTTGAGATGTGGTCTGTAAAGGTCAAGCCGTCATCAAATGTCACCCCAAGGTTCCTGGCCGTCCTGGTTGGCTTGAGTGTGGTTGAGCCGAGCTGTACAGTGAGGATGTGTTTGATTGAGGGACAGGCTGGGATGACGAGAAGGTCAGTTTTTGCCAAGTTGAGCTTAAGGTGGTGTTCCCTCATCCAGACCGAGATGTCAGACAGGCAAGCAGAGATACGTGCAGAGACAGATGGAAGGACAAATAGAGCTGGATGTCATCAGCATAGAAACAAAACTATATAGAGAGCAGAATTCATATTTCCTTCAATTATTGCAGGCAAACTGTTCTACGTTTGTTAACTAATCACATTACAGGAATATTTTATTTAAAAAAATCCTGTCATCTCAGCCTCAATAACATCCTCAAAACATTTTTCGAATCTTGCGGTGAGAATGCTCTTTCTTTGTTGTCATGAAACATAATCTGTGGCCTTGACAACATCCTCAAACCATCCTCTGAATGTTGCAGTTAAAGCATGATATCTTAGTTATTATTTAACCTTATAGGAACGTTATTTGAAATTAGAAAACATCCTTAAAACATTCTTTGAACATTAGATTGAAATGTTTTGTTTAAAACATTAATAGAACTTGTAGGTAACGTTAGTCAAAGTTGCGAGAGCGCTCCCTGCTAGCTGGGTATGCATTTGCAGAACTAATTTAATTTTGAACGTTAAGTGTGGGTTGTTTTCAGTATTTCTTGTTTCATGTTGGCTTTAAGGGTTTGAAACTGTTTTGAAAGCTCAAGTGTTTCAGTAAAGTTTCCTTGGTTCACCCTCTTTGTGTTTCTCAGTCAGGTGTACGGTTTGTATATGTGCATGCAAGTCAGTTATGTAATCATCTTGGGTTCTGTCAGTTCAGTCTTTATGAAGGCTTATGAAGGCTGATGCATTTTCACCTGTTGATAAGCTATGAATGTCGTCTTATCGGAAGCAGCTGTCAACATCTGCCCGTGGCCTCCACACACAGTAATTGTTTCACAACTATTCTTCCTGCTTGGAGTTTTAACTGAGAGTCAGATATGTGATTGGTTAAGAAGGACACACTTTATTTAATTCTCTCTAAAAAACTATAGCACAGACCATTCCTAAAAGTTTACACTTTGTGTGGTTTGAATATTCTGAATAGTTAGAGAATGAAAGAAGATCAAGAACTGTTTTAATTACCCTAAAACTGTTTTGAACACAAGAAAAATGTTTCCGTATTGAATCACGTCAAAAAAGTGTCATTAGACAACAGTTAGCACAAAAGCAATTTTACCCTAGATGCTATGAATATGCAAATAGAAAATGCCCCACCTACTTGTCTTGGGAAATCACTGTTTCAAGGCCTGAATTTGCATACAGAAACCTTATTGGCTGTTTTGTTTTATGACTTAATAATACTTTGGAAACATGTTACAATGCCGGAAAACATTCCATTTAGCATTTTCAATAGCTCTTTTCTTTGTGCGTCTTTTGGGAACCCTTAAATGTTCCGTGTAAAAACATAGATCAGAGGGTTTCCTTATCAGAGAGGGTTCCTTTTAGGACTATACAAAGAATCCTTGAGGAACACCACTTATTTCTTAGATTGTAACTTTTGTAATGAGATTTTAAGCGTGTTAAAAGAATAAAGTGGCAAAACATTTTTTTAACACTGCTGACTCAAATACTAGATAATGTGAAAACTAATGAATCTGACCAGTGCACATGTGTTACCTGATGTGGAGCCTTTATGTAAGGACAGGTAACAAATTAAAGAAAGAAAACAGTGACTCTATTAAGCCAGGAGGGGGCATTTATTTATTTTGCTCGGATGATTTTGGCATGCTTTAGGGCCAACTGCAAATCAAAATAAAGTTATTCTGACCGATCACCTTTATTCTATGATGAAACATTTCTATCCTGGTGGGTGTGGTCTCTTCCAGTATGATCCAGCCCATATTCACATGCTCATGAGTGGTTTGATGAGGACAAAAATTATGTAAATTATACGCTATGACCTTCCGACTCAAATCCGAACCAAATCTGAACACAATCGAACACCTATGGGAGATTGTGGGGCGATGTGTTTGGCAGGGAATGTTTTATTCTTTGGAAGAAAAGTGAACGAATGGTGTTCATCTCTCTCTCCAGTACAGTTCCAGAGACTTGTAGAACTGATGCAAAGGTTCACTGAACGGTTCATCGTGATTTTGCGATAGCGGAAATGAAGCGAACTCCGTATTATTCGGAGGAGCTTGCAATGTTTCAAAAAGACCACAGATTGTCCGCAGATTCGGGCCAAGACGCGTCATGTGACGTCATCACAACGAGCATTCAACCAAGCCAAAGCCCTCTTCGATTCATGTGCGTCGAAAATGAGTACAGCTAAAAGGTTGCATTTGCAAACAAACACCACTGTGAAGGACCGTGCAAAACAAATTCGGGCAATTGTAATTCTGTCAATTTAAGTAAAAACTAAAAAAGTAAGAAGAAAAAAAGCCGAGGCAAAATCAAGCATTTTTGGGCACAACAATCCCAAAGAAACTCTGCGAAAACCTCTACGGACTGAATGCCTTCCTTTTTAATGGCTAACTGAGAAATAAAGGCATACTATACATATTTGTCCAGACCTTCAAAGATAAAATAAGTAATGGGTGATTTTCATTCCCTTCACTACAACTAATTATGGCTTTAGTTCACATGAACAAACCATGACCTTCAGCATTAAAACACCACAAACAATGTTAATACAGTAATTACTACTTTTAGTAGTAGATGCTGGTTGAACACATAATGGACTCTTAACATCTAAAATTAGTCATTGTTTATTCTATCCATAAACCAAGACTTTTATAATGTTCTTCGCCTTCTGCTATCATTATTAACTTTCCAAAACACTGTTTTAATACTTCAATATGCTAACTAAAGCAATGGCAACAGCACATAATGTTCTTTGACTAATTAAACTACCACATGATTCATTAAAACAAACAAAGAAGCAAAAAAACTTATTTGCTATACTGTAATTCTTGTCGATTTTATTCATATTTCTGTTATTAAAGTGATGTCGCACCTAATGTTTACCACCAATCCATTCCCCACAGTCCACCGGATGAGACTTGTGAGTTTGTGAGTTTTATTGTGTCACCCTGGCCAGTCTTCAAGTTCATTAAAGAGCTCTTTTGTCTGGTGTTATGTAATTCAGCATCCGTATATAATGCAAGGACATTTCCAGCACCTTCTGTTCTGCATGTTTAATTCATTCAAAAAGTTACCTAACTGGTATAATTTTTTTTTTTTTTTTTGCAGGGGACAAAGCTGTTGCTAAGCTCAGGCCTTGACTAGTACAGAAATGCACCAGCTCTCCTCAGAGCTCCTCAACATGCATGAGAGTAGCTCCGGGCTTCGTGGCTTTGTGCCGCTGTTTTGGCCGTTCACTAGAAAGTGAGCGCTGTGCAGTTTGGGGACTAAAGCTTCTGTGGAGCGTAGATAAAAGGAGAGGAAAAGCTCAGGGAGTGGGTTGGGGGACACAAACCCATAGTGTGCCCTCTCTGGTGAACCAGGGTGGCCTGTACTGGCACAGATGGTTCAGTGTGTCATGGAGACAAAGGAGCATTCACATGGATCTCACTGTGATCTCACACAGGCACATTTGAACGCTCTGCTCACTTCCACGTGAGCATCCTCGGTGGCCGTGACACGTTCAGGTAGCTGCGGTCACGTGATGTCACTGCCTTGCCGTGGATTGTTTCTGTTTTACTCCATTACCGGGTACACATAAGCAAGCCACTTGAGTACGTTCAGCACCATTTCAGCTGAGCAGTCTGGAAAAACAATGTATTACTCAGTGACGTCTACAGCAACCTGCAAAGTACTGTAATCAGCAGCTAACTGAGTCCAAATATTGAAATAACCACATCTGTTAATGTTCAAACAGACCTGACTTACAAATTCACCTCGAAAAGGGGAAAAAAAACACATGTTTTAGGTTTGGTTAAAGATACATTTTAATTATTCATATGTGCATAAGTATTATTTCACAATATTCAACACTTCACAGCGCTGACAGCTGGTTGTGATATTAGATTGAAGGCTAAGATGCTTGAAGTCTCATCAATGGCATAATAAGATCAACGGAAAGGGAAATGGAAAGGCAGATAGACGACATTTGTATTTTAAATCTGTAATGCTCAACTGGGTTCATGCTATGTTTCCTCCAAATACCAATCATGCTAAACGGAAAAGTTGTAACCCTTTCATTTGCACCAAGAACACTTAACTTACATTCTTGTCATCTTTTCGTTTGTCTAATTTGACAAATACCTATTATTAAAAGTGTTGTACGTGTAAAATTGAAGTGAATTCAACTGCCTCTTGCAGCTAGTGTAGAAGTAGTCAGGCTAATTAAGCTAAGGCTAACTTCTCATTGCAGATAAACATAGCAAGCTAATTCGTTTAAAATAAGTGATGAATAATGATATATGATGCTGTAGCTATATGTTGACAGGTTAACTGTGGGTAAAAATGAATTCCTGGGAATATGACAGTGCAAACTGAGATTGATGCATTTGCCTACGTGCGACAAATGCAAGCTAATTTTCATTACGCAAGCTAGTGGGCTAGAAGTTAGTTAGTGGGAGAGCTATCATACAGTAGCTGATGTTTAGGTTGAAGAAAACCTTGGGTGTTATGCTAAATTTTGACAGATTTAATTACTGCTAAATGAATAAAAATGACAGAATTCAATTAATTTCTAACCTGCTAGCTAGTTTACTATGAGCTAATTATCCAGTTAGTTAAGTTGCCTAATGATATTATGCTATTTGTGATGGCAGGAGGACTTGGGAGTGTTTCCAAATTGTATATTTATGTATATTTATATGGATTGTGATATTAAAATGAGGTGTAAAAATGTTTCTAGACCATTTCATTCAGTTTCCTGCTCCCAGAATAATATACTGTTATTACTAGCATATAATTACAGGTTCTAGGGTATCATGTAGCTTTGGACTATAAAATCTTTGTATGAACTTGTTCATGTGGTGAAGCTTCTCAGGAGATAGAAAGACATAATTACAATACACACACATAACATATTTGCAGTACACACACACACACACACACACACACAAACACACATAATCCTTATACGTTAATGGAAGCTTTTTATACAGTGGATAAAGTGGATTCTCTAAGATCCGTGACATAGTTTGCCACAATGATAGCTTTCGAGGGTGAGCATTAGGTCATTTCTATTTTAGGGTTCCAAGGATTGGGTAATTATTCGTGACCATAAAAGTGCAGCTTGTATTATATGTTCCAGTTTCAGTGATAGATAAGGTTGGTAGGATATTTTTGGTAAAACAAGAGTGGAAGAAGTAGAAGAGGAGGAAGATAACAGTGTAGTGGGGGATCTGCTACAAGAAAAAACAACCACAAGTGAGCCAGCACCATACAAAATGAAAAGAACAACAGCAATACATTACTATTTTGATTATTACTGAGAAATAAAAGTACTGAATTCATATCTACATTGGATACGCCGCATCCCAGCACATGTGCATGTGGCTGTGACCAAAGCTATTTAAAGTGACAAGGTTTGACCTGACTTACATCTGAGATCAATAAACCAGTTAATTTGAGATGTCAGTTATCGCATATCTTCAAAAGCGCTCCAAGATCTTGGACCCAATACACTAAGCAGTCAGGCAATGTGTGAGTTTGAGCCAGAGAGAGAGAGAGAGAGAGAAAAAAACAATACCATTTAAAAGAGAATAGAAACAATGCTGAACAATCCATGATCAGCACACAAGAAACAGCACAGATACGGTTCAGATCAGTGATCTTGAGGAGTCTAGAGACTTGTGGAAAAGTTTCGGGGATGGTCTATTCATCTCTTGTAAATTTGCGAAGCACAATATCCAGTTACTTTTACAAAAAAAAAAAAAAAAACTGACGACGTGGTCTGTGTAGTCTCGCCAAGCATCTCTGCTTTTCCCCAACAGCTGGCAATAACACCATAGCTTACCTTGGCAGTTGTTTTTGGAAAGCTTCGCCCCAGGAATAGAGATGATTATTAAAGAGGAATAGATGTATGTATGGCATTTACTCGGATTCAGAATCAGCTTAAGGATTCATATTGCAACTTGATTAAACGCTTTTATTTCTATGAGAACAGAAGGGTTCGTTTTTATTACATTTACTGCTGGAAGCCTGTCATCAGGATTTGTCTTATTACTCTGGTTCACTGCTAAAACATAGTCACAGCAGAGACCATAGGCTCTAGCATCATCAAATTTAGCAACAACACACAGAATCCTCCAGTTAGCGGACACTCATCTGTCAATTGTCATATGTTGAATGTTGTCAGGACAAACCATTTTGCTGTAAGGTCAATAAATGTTTTGTTGTTTACTTGCATCCTGACACAGCCAATATTGACATCTATATTTTATGAATCTAGATATTGGTTTTCCTGAAACTTATTTGCAGCTTACATTTATTCATTTGGCAGACATTTTGATTTGATTCAAAGCAACTTACAATTGAGCTGAGCTGATAAGGGTCCAAGGACTTAACAGGGAATCAAACCCAAGAGGCCACACCCCTAACCACAGAGCCATCACAGATCAGCAGTCAGTAAAGCATTTGTAGGACACTCTACTCTAGTGTGTCACTTTGATGAAATAACTCTTTAAATGAACATTTATATTGACATCACAGTCATCTGTAGAATGGTCCATGTAACATTTATTCACATCCTGATGAAAATGACTAATATTGACTAAAGGAGCTCCATTTTGTGAATGCAGAGCCTCATTCTCTTGAAACTCCTGGTTTGCAGTCAGCGGGACATTTTAAGTACGCTTTTAAGTGCACGTTGTTTAAATAACATTTTTTGGAAATTGTTTGTCTAATGGAGTTCAACTTGTGTATGTTGTGTTCATCAGTGTGTGGCTCTCCGCTATCATAAGACAGCTACCAAGTAGAGAGGGTGAAGGCAAATACGTGCTTCTTTCTAGACACGTGAAGCTATCCAACTGCATCTTCGAGCTGATGGTCATGCTGAGTAAGAGGGTGGCATAACATGTTTGGAGGAAAGTGCTATCTGCCCTCTTGCGCATACGTCAGCTCACAGATGCCCACAATTGGCTGTAGTCGCTGTGATTGATAGGAAGGAGAGAGTATGATCAATTTTGCTCCTCTGAATGTCGGCATCAAAGGGAATTGAAATCTTAAATCAGGGAGTCTGTATGTTTTGGAATGACAAATTCCATCCATCCATTTTCTATACCGCTTATCCTATACAGGGTTGTGGGGAGCCTGGAGCATATCCCAGGGGACTGGGAGCCTATCTCAGGGGACTGGGAGTCTATCCCAGGGGACTGGGAGCCTATCTCAGGGGACTGGGAGTCTATCCCAGGGGACTGGGAGCCTATCTCAGGGGACTGGGAGTCTATCTCAGGGGACTGGGAGCCTATCCCAGGTATACCCTGGCCGGGGAACAGTCTCACACACACTTATACCATGGACAATTTGGAAATGCCAATCAGCCCACATAGCATGTCTTTGGACTGGGGGACGAAACTGAAGTAGCGAAAGGAAACCCCCGAACCCTGGAGGTGCAAGGCAAATGTGCTAACCACTAAGCCACCGTGCCCCCCTAATAACAAATTGATTTTTAAAAACATAACTATCAGCTTCTACTAAAATTTTAGTAACTATTATGACATCCGTTTGTCATAATGGTTACTAAGTCTCACTCCGTAAATATTATGCTCAATCTGTGTACATATATTTTAAATTACATCAGTATCAGTTCATTTTTAATGGATTGTGCACTATAGTAGCCAAACAATCCCCAACAACAATGATTACTCTTGAAATACATAAATTCCAAATGTCTGTCTCTATGCCAAAGTCTGTAAGAGATACACTTGTTTTTAATTTTTATGATATGGTTAGCACCCCCAGTGGACGATTCTGCTTGTGTAGTAGTGCTTGGACCCCTATGATCACTACTTGCTGCCCTCTTTTATTACATTTGTTTGCAGTAAAAGAGCTTCATATAAAAGAGTACCTTTTCCCTTTATCTAGTCTCGAAGAAGTTTACATCTGCAAAGTGAAAGTGTAGTAAAAGTAATTACCCCTTTGCTTTCGTGACTCTTTTTATGTTTTTAACTTAAAAATTCTTACCGCTTTAGAATTCTACAGTTGTAAAGATCCATGAATGCTTTCTTGAATGAATGCATGAATGCTTTCTTTGCTCGAAAACGAAATGATCATAATGCAACCCACAATAAATGTAACATTTCTTGCATTCTAAAATGATCACAGTTCATTCTGAAGCTACAAACCGTTGATACTGAAAAAAAAAAAAAAAAAAAAAAAAAAAGAACGGCCTGGAATCTATTGGCAATAGTGTAAGCTCATGTACAATTAAAACAAATTGCTTCCAGAGATTTTCAGATCCAATGCCAATATTAGTCATTCACAGATTCGAGTTTACCCTGAAGCATCGAGAGCAAGTGATGGATCTGGATGTGACATAGTGGTCATCTGGACAGGACAATATTTTTCACTGGTCATCTGTTGTTCCGTAAAGTCCACTGAGGTGAAGAGAATCAGCAATTTCATAACGAGTGAAAAAGTGTCTTCTGCAAAGTGATATCTACAGATTTTTCTTCTGTCTGATTAAGGGTATCATTGTGATGGTATTGGGCCACAAACGCAGTGAACTCCATGCCCTGCAGAAGGCAGTGGAAAACATAAGGTATTTATTAGTATGGATTCCAGATGATTAGCAGGAACAGTGCTAGAGAGGAAGGCTCAGGAGAAGGAGGAGAGGATGGGCATCAATCTGCACTCTCTTTGAGACCTGCTTTCTCCTCTCCCCAAGGGCTCCTGCGGCAGGTGGTTCACATTTTATCCAGCGTACAATCGAATAATAATGCTAGCACAGATTCGGTATGAAATGGAAAAATTCGTCCCGGCAACTTAAAACAATGTTGCCAAAGCAACCAAAATGATTCCACCCTTGACTGAGCTTCACAACACTGAGTAGATCAAGTGAGGGTTGGAATGAAAGGGCTTGTGGGTAATAAATCCCGATGCTCTATCTCAGCACTGCTCCAGTGGAATGTGGCTCTTTTTGTAGAGAATGGCATCTCAATGAAGGTGCTCTCTGAAGGTCTCTTGAGACTCCTGAACACAGAGTACATCACCCACGCAGGTAGGATTTAATGTTGAAATTGTGCACATTGGTATTCAGACCTCAGGCGCAACTCCTGAGCACAGTTCAGAAATTACGCACATGGGGCAGAGATGTGTTTCAGTTTCTGGCCTTGGATTTTTTTTTCTTGTGCACTTTGGAGCAGTATTAAGTCCAGTACCACTGTCCGACCTAACCACCAGATGTTATGCGGAAACTCGTGTTTTTGACTGAAAATAGACAAAGGTCTATGGAATGCCATTTGAAGCCAATATTAAAAATATTAATATGACAAAATTAATCAATTAACGGTATCATGCTGTAATTTCTTTTCCACATCAGATTAGGACATCAGATAAGACAGCATCTTAATTAGAGACGTTGCTTATCTTAAGGATAGAATTATTTCTAAAATGATTCATTAAGTGTAATACATGAGAGCTTGTTCAACCATGGGCACGTTTTCTTTACGCTTCTTTGCAATGTGTTTTCTTTATATTTGTTTTTTTTTTTTACAGTCCTCCAGTCTGCACTTTCTATCCCTGGATGAAAAAAAAAAAGTCTTGTACACAAGTCTGCTCAAATATCTGGCAACCTTGGAGGGTGATCTACATGCTGGTGATTTGTATAACCTTAATGAGGGGCCCAGATAATCAACTTAAGCATGTGCATAACCACACACTGTGAATCTGGGTAACTTTCTCAGTGTGGATATTGCTATAACTTTTGGACTTCATTTGTCAACTCTGAATGACTCCTTGCAGCACCCAAAAGTTTCTAATTTGCTCAAAGCTGTGGTAGTATGTTATGGTAATGTGCTCCCTGTAATCACTGTGATCATTTGCATTTAAATCTAAGAATAATCTAGCTTTGTTTCTCAGCCACATGCAAAAAGCTTTTTCTTGCTTTTTTTTTTTTTTTTTTTTGCCATAAAAATATAAACTGTTCACTTTCCAAATGTGGTATTTTTGGCCATAAATAAAACAGGTAAGGGTCCAATAAAAGTTCCCAATGTTCTCTTGTAAAATTGCGAATAGCTCAGTAATTAATCAATTTTATTACATCAACTGCATTTTATAGCTCAGAGTTGTCCTGTATTTACAGATACTGGAAACCTCTGTGACTGAGCCAGAATGCCCTACTAGTTGCTTTAAAGCAATGCCTTGATACAGAGCTGCAAATGTTCAACAATAGATTAACATTGTTAATGAGGCTATTAAAGCTGCATGCATCCTGGGAATGAAAACAACGAAATGGCACTGTGGGGTTTGTATCAATCCATGTTGAAATAAAAACCTTCTGGATGGTTGAGTCAAAATAATCTCATTCGTGAAGCACATGGATGATTTAACTGGATAATTTCACCATATTTTCATAGTGCACCAACATGGCTATGCTGATTATGTTGGCTTCTTTTATATTTTGAAAAATGCATAAACTTTTTTTTTTCTATAAATAACACCAGGTTTGTTGCTAATTTACTTGACATCATTGTTTTTTTTTTTAAAAAAATTTGCTTTTAACAAATTTCTGGGATCATTTCCTCATTAACGAGCAGGTTAATTGTGTATGTTTCATCATCCTTTCAAACCATGAATCACACAGCATTCTCAAGCAATCCAAGCATTTGATTAGTCTATTTTAGAATAAAAATGCCTATTGGACTGTACGTTCGTTAGCACCTGCTGAAGCTAATTACCTTACAAAAGGTCGTGCATTAACTTTAATCATCCGCAAGGGGCTGGTTGGCTCTTGGGCATATCTATAGTACTTGTACACACAATAAAAAGTCAAACATACAGGACATATAGTGAAATAAAGTAAATAGAGTTTGTAAATGCATGTAAATGGAAACTGAAACTAACTGGTGACTTTAAAGACTGTGGAGGCCCTAGACAAAAATTAATTAATTAATAAATACGTAATTTAAAATAATATACAGTAATAATATAAAACAACAATATTAAAAAACAAAAAACAAAAACAAATACAAAAGAAAATGTACATTTCTTTTGGACAGTTATTTTTGTTAACATCTATTTACCTAATGTTAGAATTCTAGCAAGAGTAGTGACATTCATTCAATTATCCAGAATAAATAGCCATATATTGTAAGTACTGTAATAGTAATAATACTAGTAATAGTAATATTATAAGTAATAATATTTTGAACTTCTTTTTCAGGTAAAAGGTATAATTGACCTCATTCCGAATGTTATCATGTAAGTTATTAGCCACGAAAATATCAAGTTAATGACTAGCCACTTAACTGTAGTCAAAGAGGTGTTATATTTTGTCAGCTTGTAAGATAGAGATTAACGAAAACACTGGTAGGCTCTTAAGCAGTGTCTTTGCTAACATTTTCTCTTTTACCAATAAAACAATTTAGCATTAACCAAACTACTTTTAGAAGGAAGGGATATGGCCTCAGGGACCTCCTGAGCTTGAGTTACTGTCTGTACTGAGTTTTGCATGATCTCTCGGTGACCATGCGGATTTCCTCTGGGTTCTCAGGTTTCCTTCCACCTGCCCAAAACAAGCCATTAGGTGAATTGGCTGTTTTAAACTACCTCTAGGTGTGAATGAGCATGAAAGGGTGTTCCTGGGAAAGGAAAATGCTTTGGATCCACCACAACCAGGAGTCTGGACCTGCATAGGTTATGGCATTTATGGCACTTGCCATTTAACTCTTGTACGTCCTTATGGACATTTTTGTCTTTTACATTTTTTTAAATCATTTTGTCTGTGTTAATGTAAACATCATAAATTTAGCAAAATGTGTGTATTTTTATTGGAATTTTAATATTTCACCCTCATTTGCTTTCATAAATCTATTTTAAACTAGGTACGCAAAATAGTTTCACTCAGGACCTTAAGGACAAAAATGTCCCCATAGAAAACCATTCAAACAGCAATATTTAATCCCCGTGACGTTTAAGATTAATATCATGCATTCTGTGTTAATAGGCTTTTATTTTGTTGACAAGGTTTCAAAGCATTATTTTAATTTATTTTTTTTAAATTCTGAACTGTGTACTATTTTCTCAGGTTTAGCCTCTGGGGAAAATACAGGTGCATCTCAAAAAATTTGAAAATCGTGGAACAGTTCATATATTCTAGATTCACTACAGATAAAGTGAAATATTTCAAACCTTTTTTTTGTTTTAATCTCGATGATTACGGCTTACAGCTCACGGAAATCAAAAATCCAGCATCTCAAAATATTCGAATAAAGAATTTATAATACAGAAATGTCGACCTGAGAAGAACACTAATCAGATAATAAACTCAAAACACCTGCAAAGGTTTCCTGAGGCTTTAATCTCTCAGTCTGGTTCAGTACACAACCACAATCATGGGGAAGATGAAAGTCAATGCTGCATTTCATTTGGAAATCAAGGTTCCAGAGTCTAGAGGAAGAGTGGAGAGACACAGAATCCAAGTTGCTTGAAGTCCAGTGTGAAGTTTCCACAGTCAGTGATGATTTGGGTTGCCATGTCATCTGCTGGTGTTGGTCCATTGTGTTTTCTCAAGTCGAGAGTCGATGCAGCGTCTACCAGGAAATTTTGAGAGAACTTCATGCTTCCATCTGCTGGCGAGCTTTATGGAGATGCTGATTTCCTTTTCCAGCAGGACTCCGCACCTGCCCACAGTGCCAAAACTATTAGTAACTGGTTTACTGACCATGGTATTACTGTGCTTGATTGTCCAGCCGACTCGCCTGAGTGACCTGAACCCCATAGAGAATCTATGAGAGACACCAGACCCAACAATACAGATGAGCTGAAGGCCGCTATCAAAGCAACCTGGACTTCCAGAACACCTCAGCAGTGCCACAGGCTGATCACCTCCATGGCACGCCACATTGATGCGGTAATCCGTGCAAAAAGATTAAAGCCCTGACCGAGTATCGAGTGCATAAATTAACATACTTTTCAGAAGGTCGACATTTCTGTATTTTAAATTCTTTATTCGAATATTTTCAGATACTGCATTTTTTATTTTATTTCCGTGAGCCGTAAGCCGTAATCATCAAAATTAAAACAAAAGGTTTAAAATATTTCATTTTATGTGTAACGAATCTACAATATATGAAAGTTCCACTTTTTGAATTACATTACGGAGAAACATTAACTTTTCCACGATATTTGAGATGCACCTGTACATGCTTTTCCTTTTTTCTGATTCTGCTGTAATATAGAGCACTTCAGACCAACTGAATAAATGATGCAGCTATAATTGTGTGTGTGTGTGTGTGTGTGTGTTTGTATGGATATCAGAGTTGTGGTGTGTATGTGTGAACTGAAAATTTGATGTGTGTGAACAGTTTGAAAGAAAGTAATGATATTGTACTGGAAATCACAAATCCCACCCCATGTACACGAGTCAAAGAAGGTTACTGAGCTTTGAAGTTTTTTTGCATTGTGTAAACAAACCAGCATTTAAAGGGTTACAATTCAGAAAATGAATGAATGTTTGGTAATTATGATTAGAACTGATGCTGGTAAAAAAATAATGGACGACAGTGAAAGTAGAATTTTTTTTTTAAATATATATATATATATATATAATATTTTTATGACATTTTTGTCCTCTGTGGACCTATGTGTAGCATTTTTTTTTTAAATTGACGCACAAGGGTTAATGTGAATAGTAGTGGTTAGGCTCGGCTTGGCAATGCTGGCTATTAATACTGTGCCACAGCACATGGAGAATGAACATAACAAACTGAGATGTTTACCCACCAGCCCATGTTTGTTCCTCTTTTCAGGGTAATAAATACTTTTGGCTATATATTTCACCTCATAAGGCTGTTTTCACACTTGCCATTTTTTTTTTGTCTCAACCACCAGTGCACATTTTGTGTGTAATTCTATGTGAAGCGGCTGCCAGGTGGGTGGAAGGCAGACGTTTTTAAAAGCACTGCCACCAGGGTTTTTTCAGAGATGAAAAAAGTTCCGTTTTCCATAAAAACTGTAAGCAGCATCAAGCACGTATTTCTCTCCTGACTAATCAGGTCACAAGTTCGGCGGCAAGCGTGAAAAACAAACACGGAGGACAAAATAGCAATGAAAATGAGTCTTGTTTGAGAATGAATATGTGGAGATTTATGACACACTGAATCATCGTCAATGCGTGCAATCGAATCACATAAACAGCTTCAATTCTTTTGATTTTCTTCCTCCAAATTACAGCAAAGGCAAACAAGTTCCTCATCACCAGAGTTAAATCAATATTGACTTCCTGTTTATTACTGATAATCAGCTAGTAATAGCTAGGCTAGTTAGTTGGTTGATACTAGATAAAGACAGGAACAGATTTATCATTGTTACAGTATTCCTATATGTTCTTGCTTCGACTTCTCCTTTGATTTCTTTCTAATATCTTGTGCTCCATTCACAATTCCTCTTGTTTTCTCTTACAGTTGAGGTCACAAGTTTACAGACGCCTTGCAGAATCTGCAAAATGTTAATAATTTAAAAAAAAAAAAAAAAAAAGAGGGATCATTGAAATGACATTTTGAAACTTTTTGAACAGGATGAATTACTTTTTTTAAATTTAGTACTTCCCTTCCGAAACTACATGAGATATTTACATATCCATTTGTAAGAACAATTTACACCGATCAAAAGTTTACACCCCCCAGCTCTTAATGTATCGTGTTGCCTTCTTGAGCATCAACATCATATAGCCATCATATAGCTTCATATAGCCATCATATTCATATAGCTTGGATCTCAACATCATATAGTCACTGTTGGAAAGGGATTGAATATGCAGAAGATGCTGGAAAAGTAAAGAATGTGCAGGACCTGGAGGATTTTTCTGAAGAACAGTGGGCAGTTTAACTGCTCAGGATAAACAAGGGACTCAGGAAGAACTATCACAACATATAAACACAGTTTTGAACTGGTTCATTTGTGTAAATTCAGTTATTATTGTGTCTTGTGGACTATACAGGATGTAAACATCTGTTAAGTGAAATAGCTAATTCAGGGCAAAACTAAATAAAAAAACAATATGCAAGTTTTATGATCCCTACTATTATTATTATTTAAAAAAAAAAAAAAAATTATGAACATATTGCCGATTCTGCAAGGCGTATGTAAGCTTCTGACCTGAACTGTACATTTGACTAAGTATTTTATTTGGATGGCCTCTAGAGTTTGGTTCCCCGCTGAGGTTTAAACACTTTTGTAGATAGGCTCTACAATATCTTAAGAGAAACTGGACAGACCGCATTGACGAACAAGTGGTGTGTTTGGAGACAGCCACGAAATACTATAAAAATCCATGTGGTTACTGGTGTAGGAGGGATATTACAGGCATGCAGCAGTTAGCTGAGACATTGCGATAGGCATGCATTAAAGAGTCTGAGTGGTTCAACGTGGCCGAGGCTCAGAGTAAAAGCAGCCCTTGGAGCCGGTGACCTCTGTAACACTAGGCTCCATGTGCTACTCATACCATAGCCATATACTGAGAGAGCAGAACAGAACAGAAGCAGTGGCTGTGTAGAGGGTGGCCTTCGCACTTAGCTCATTCATGAGGAACGCTCATATTTCAAAGAACAGGCAAAGTATTAAAGAGTTCACTCAAAGTACTGTATCATTCATAAAGACCTAGTTCAAGGTGTAAGGTCTAAAGGTCTTTCCGCTACCATAAACATTTGGTCATGGATAAAAAGATGACAGAATTTTGGCTAAATATAACTAAATGTGTGAATGTTTTATGTTGTGCATCTGTGAACTTATCTAATCATTCTCATGGCTGTTCTTTAGTAATAATCCATCCATTTTCTGTACCGCTTATCCGGGGTCGTGGGGGAGCCTGGAGCCTATCCCAGTGTTCCTGGTTTTGGGTCATTCTGCTCTGAAGTGTCACGTATATAACTTCAAGCCAAATGATAAAGGTTTTGAAAGAAAGAAGAAAGAATTTCAGGAGCTTTCACCAAAAATGACTAAATGTCAAAATAAATCGTCAATAGACGTGAAATCAGTTGGACATTAACTCTTGTAACAGCCACATTCTGGATTTCCAGAAGTAGCTATATGTCTGTGTGGTTAAAAATGAAGCATTCTCACATGGCTGAGAAGACAAATAGGAGCATGGAGATCTCTCGACAGCGTGAAGCAGCCGAAATTAGACTTTGGCTTGAAATGCAAGTGAGCGGAGCACCAAGACAGGAAACATTTCCTGTATTTAAAGGCAGCATGGAGCTGTGAGGCCTGTGCTGTGTGTTACAATGAAGGGCTCCGAGATGACATGGTTTAAAGATTTGAGCTTTGATGCATTGTTTCACACACGCCTGTATTTACATTTATTCTTTGGGCAGATGTTTTTATCCAAAGTCACAGTGGCAGCTTGACCGTATTCGAGTGCTCAGCCAAACAGTAGCCCAGACATCTACTGTATCATCTACTTAGACGTCTATAATCTTCTTCAGTTGGCACGTCCTCTCTCGTCTTTTTATAAAGTCTATAGATCAGTACTGTACTCGTCTGGGTTTTGCATTGATAGCTAAACCAATACTATCCTACTACTTTTGCATTAAACTAAACGACAGTCATATTTATTATATAATTATACTTATACCATAGTGCTGTTGAATTCTTTATTCTGATTAGTCAGAATGTGTTGATTAATTTTCTATAAGAGCAGCTCGGACAATAGTGCTGACTGCAAATCACAGGTTTAAATCAATGCTAATACAGTAACATTTCAATAGGAATAACTAACACAGGGACTTGTATTAAAAAAAACAAACAAAAAAAAACCCCCACAGTTTTTGATATGTGAATATTGTTATTATTTTGTTTAAAGATCTTATTGTTTTCATTTAGTCCAGCCCATCAGAAGCTACATAAGATATTTACATGTTTCCCAGAAGACAAAATAATAGCAATTTACACCGATCATCCTGTTCAAAAGTTTACACCCCCTCTGGCTCTTAATGTATCGTGTTGCCTTCTTGAGCATCAGTGAATGTTTGCACCTTCCGTAATAGTCGTGTACGAGTCCCTCGGTCGTCCTCAGTGTGAAAAGCCACTGTTGGAAAGGGGTCAAATGTGCAGAAGTTGCTGTATTAAGAATGAAGCGTATGTTAACTTTCGAATTGGTTAATTTGTGTAAATTCCGTTATTATTGTGTCATGCGGACGATAGGTAAACATCTGTTATGTTAAATATCTTATTCAGGGCAGAAGTAAATAAAAAACAATATGCGATTTTTATAATCCCTCTTATTATTATTATTATTATTATTATTATTATTATTATTATTATTATTATTATTATTTTTTAATTATTAACATTTTGCAGATTCTGTAAGGTGTAGTTAAACCTCAATGATCTCAACTGTAAGAGAAAATGAATGGCCTCCTGTTGCATGCTAGCATGAGTGTGAAGAGTTAAATTGGCTGTGATTCATTAGGCATAAGTGATCAGCATCTCAGAAGAAGAAAGGCTGCTTCCACTATATTGTATAGCCTGAAATTCAACACTGGGTCACGAAAAGTAACTGTCAGCAGTTGGCAGTGAATATATTGTTTCGGGACAGTCATGTTATGATGAAGCTGAGAATTTCAGCATGTTGAAAAGGAAAAAAAAAACATTCCTGGAGGGATTTAAGACAACCTACATAAGGTCCAATGTGTCATTTCCTAGATTAATGTCTCGACTGTGAGTAAGTTGGTGTTAAGTTTGGCCTAATCCAGTATTCAAAGCAGACTAGTGTGTGTGTGTGTGTGTGTGTGTGTGTGTCTGTTTGTCGCTTGGAGCTGCTCTCCAGTGTTTTATATATTTTTTTTTCTTCTTCAACGAATCTAAGCAACGCATCGGCAAGGCAGAAAAGAGCAGGCCATCACAGTCGAGCCAGACATGCTTTGTTTGCTTCTCAAATCCAGTTCAATAAATGTCTCCTTCTCACCCAGGAAAAAAAAAGACCTTAGTAACTGCTGGAGAGCTAACAGCACACACAGGCCCTGTGCATACAAATGACTTGAGCTATTCTTCACCAAGTGTTTCAGAGTTCCTCCATGCCCTAACATCATGATTAATATCGGTGGAGATGTATAACCATAAACGCTTTCTGAAGTATTCTACTTCCGGTTTTAACATCTCCCAGGTGGCTCTTTCCTTATTACACATACGTGTCTTTCTCCTTTTATATACATTCTTAGAATACAGCTCTCTCTAGATTCTTCATTTGATTTTCATTATTAGAAGAAACCAGAACCGTACTATTTTAAAGCACATCCATTACCTCTTAATGTACAGGAAATTGACGTTACTAAGTGGGTAACAGGATAATGTCTTACTGCTCATTTTTTGTGTCCTTGCCAAGCTCTGTGCATCATAAGCAACACAGTTTTCTCATTAAAAAAAAAAAAAAAAAAAAAACCAAAACCCAGGAAAAACATGATCAAGCCTGATTCTCATTAGATATGGTATTTTGGGGAGTTTTACTGTATATTACTGAGGGTTTTACTAATGCTGTGGATGTAGAAGGATGGAGCCAAGGCACATTAAATGTGATCATGAGGTAAGAATGTCCAGGTGAAAGGGATATCCAGGTTCGTTGTATTGGTGGTGGATTTGTTTTTTTGTTTTTTTTAAATGATTTTATCTGGCTTTCATAGGAAAAATTGTTATATTCATGCAGGAAACTCTATGGTTAGGGTTAATCCGAACCCAATACTCCAAGTACATTAAGTAATACAAGAGGCCCTTGTAGACACACACACACACACACACACACACACACACACACACACACACACTCAGTAGCTGAGATGATACTGCAAAAAAAGTGCCCTATTTATGTAATGCTTAATGATTTATCCTCTGACTAAACATGCAAAAATAGGCTAAATATTAATTATTACATCAATATTTTAGCCTAATAAACTTTATAAGATTTATAATAATTCTATAATAATCTCATAAGTAAACAATGAAACTCACTGGGGCATGTTATTACCACTCCGAAGTTGATTATTTTCCCATTACAGCACATTACGAAGCATTGTCGCAGCAATTTGCTAACAATCGATGTTCTACAAGATTCAATATAACAATAAACGGATAAAAAGTATGACGTGCACTTTTTCAATCATTTCTAAATGTAATTGTTGACAAATCGCTGTGGTATAAGCGGACACGAGGATGTGTCGTTCTAGTTAAATGCTCAACTTCAGGGTGGTAACAGTAACTTGGGAGACATCACAACACCCTGTCACTGATTATTTTCCTGTAACTGCACGCCCTCAAGTGTTTTATTCCTCGCATGTCACAATCAACTGAATACTTACTGAAAGCGCTAATAATGGTCTCAGTTAGCTGGGCTTTCAGATCGTCTTATAATATTTCCACTAATCTAACCTGCAGGTTTTGGCCTGAGTGATTCAGTAAAACAATAGCAATAGATCTCTCATTCCTCCAGGGTTCTCTTCTCCATGGCTCAAAACCACACATCACACCAAGGGCCAAACATCTCTCACCTTCATGCTAGGCATTCTTGGGCTAAGTTTAGATCAGAGAATGAGAACTCACGCTTTGCTTTATGGAGATGAAATGAGAATAAAAGCTCATCCATTTTTTTTTTTTTTTTTTTTTTTTTGAAACGAGACCGGCCGAACATTTTTTCAGCACCTGGCATGGTTTTGTACTTATATCACAATAAATATCCTAGTGAGGGTGGGGAAAAAAAAAACGTGACATCGATGGACTTTGCAACCTCTTCAGTTTTGCTAAATATGCTGCACGCAGTCTGATGCAAAACAGCTCAAAGTCCAGGTCCAGACATTCTTCCTCCAGAACAGATTTCTCAGAGTGTGTTTTCTCTTGCCTCCTAAAAGATGTGGTGATGTCGGAGGTGCTGAAATACTTTGCATTGTCATGTGTTATACAGATGTTAGGTGTAGGAGGCAGCATTCACGGTCTAGTGGAAGAATTAAGCCTGCAAGGTGGAGGCCGGCGAGAAAAGCATTAGAGAAATGACGCCGAGGCCCGTAATGCAAAAATGATTAGGTTCAGAAACGCACCCAGTATGTTATCATTTGTCTTTGTGTATTGATTACAGGCACGGGGCTGTAATTGTTTCAGACAGCATAGTTTACCGCTTCTCTCACGCACCTTGTGTTCTTTGTTTCCTTTCTGGATGTTTAAGTGACGTTTGGAGGCTGTAAGCCACGAAGCTCGAAAAAAACCGCTTTCTGAAATTTTCAGGAATGTTCAGTGTTGCTGTAGAAATGTTCAAATTTTGAAATGCGCCAATTTACTGGGTAGCTCAGTGGCGCCATTTTTAGGCGCCATTTCAGTGCCAGGACAACATGTAAAGTTTGATTACACAGACAATTGTGTTTAGACACCTGCTGTTTGGTGGTCGAGGCGGTGAACGCCTTGCAGGACCAGACCCAGACAGACTGCCCTCCCTTTCCCCTGCTTGTCACACGTGCAACTGGGATGAATCTGCACCGGAGCCCAGACGCAATGCTCTGTGAAGTGTAATTGTACTGTTTATTTTCCTAGCTGTGTTTTCGTACAGAAAAAATATGTAAATGTTTACACGTGCACGGCCGCTGAGAAGGTAGGCCTGCCCTTCGCAGCTGTTCTCATACAAGGCTCGCTTTTGAGTAGATGATGGTTTTTTTTTTTTTTTTTTGCAAAGTCACACTGCGATCTGTTCCTGATGCCTGGAACTGAGTGCAACATCTAGCCCAAGCATTGTACATTAGGGCTAAATCAGTCCTGCATCACAGTGAGTGAAGGAATTATAGCAATTACACGCTCCTCGAGTAGGCGAGCTGCTAAACGCTGAGGCGAAACAGAGGTTAGAACATCCGTCTCAGTGGAACACACGCGAAACACAGGAGCCACGTCTCCGCTCGTGTTCACACTCGAGGTGGAGACACGCAAGATGGCCTCATTGCTCTCAAACTCCAGATTGAGCCTGCAGCTGTCTGTGTAGCTCTGGCTGTCGAAACGAGCATGTTTTCCACTTGTACTGACGGGCTAATTGAACAGTGTGATGTTGACCAGCCACCATGAATGGTTATGGATTGTTTCTGGTGGTTTTCTTACGTTTACAGAGTGCTCAATGAAACTCCGGGCTTGGCTGCTCACCAGCGTGTACGAATTAAGCATCCGTTCATTTGAAACTTGCCGTCTGCCAGATAATTATGTTATTTTGGTGCTTGTGGATGGAGGAAATAGAACATATTGCGGCTAAATAAACATTCCCAGACATTTTGAACGGGAAGTTTATTGATGGTTTGATTGACCGATGGATTGTTTGTTAGGATGGAGGGGCAAAAAAACATCATTCGTATCAATGACGTGAATAAAGAGAGAGACTGGCTTGTTGTCGGAAAACTTTTCTGTCCCGTTCGTAGCATGTGTTTTGTAATAACATCAGGCAAAAAAAAAATAAAAAATGGAGTGCATCTCACGACAGGATGATCAGATCGTGAATGAATTAAAGCAATTACATGCACGCAAATGGAGAGAAAGAAAGAAGACAAGCCAGTCGTTCCTCATCTGCAGATCAAACAGCGAGCCAAATAAAAAAAAGACATGAAAGAAGGGCAATGTCGTAATCATGAACCGAGCAGCAACTGATCTCTGTCGGAGCACATGCAAACAGGAAGTGCAGAACGATCCAGTTGGACTTTATCAGCAAGTACCGTGATGAGTTCCCCTAAACACTTGGGCTATTAGCGACCTATTAGTAGAGGGTCCCCTCACTGCAGTTCCAGAACTTGGAGCTCGAAGTGCAAACATCTGGTGTGTTGCGTGGCAGTGAACTACAGCGCTGACCTCTCCCTCTTCCTCTCCTGTCGAGTGAAAATAAACACGACTCCCATGTTTTCAGCTGGTGTGACTGAGCCAGTGTGCCGTGCCTTTGAGTCCTTTCGCGGATCACACCATGTGCGTCTGTGACGTCTCTCCATTCCCCAAACTGGCTGTTAGAGGGTCAGCGGTGCGCGCTGTTTATTGACTCAGAGCTTAGTGAGTGCTTCAGTAAGGAGTGTAATGTGCTGTAGGTCTTCACTTCACTGCAAGGCTGCACTACAGTTAGCTAAATATGGATCCCAGCAGAAACTCTTAACAAAATAAAGAGCTAATGATGAACATGTTTACCTAAGAATCAGAGTGAGTGTATTTTCTAATAAGCTGTGCAATGATGCAAAGGCTTGCTCTAGTTCGCTGATATTTATGGCACATACTGTAGAATTAGTGGTCCTATTAAGAGGAACTGCTTGTAGACAAATGTGTGCCGAGCTGGGAAAATCCTTTACACGGTCAATTTAAAAAAAGATGTATATCTTCTACTGTATATAGTTCTGAAAACTATCAACTATCAACTCGTACACTCGTCAGCCACTTTATTAGGAACACTTGTATACTTGCTCACTCGTGCAAGTGTACAATCATCCAATTATGCGGCAGCAACACAGTGCATAAAATCATGCAGATCACTGTAGAATGGTTGCTGGTGCCAGACAGGCTGGTTCGAATATTTCAGAAGCTGCTGGTGTTCCTAAATAAAAACATTTCCATGTCTTTTTGGCAAAATCTATATATCTTTTCTTAAAGTAGAGATGTTAAAAGTATATTACTGCCAGAAACAAAAAACAACTCAATTTTGGTCAAAATACGATTTATATCCCATCCCACTACATACAGTATATGTCCTTTTTATGGTGGCTTTGGAAGGCAACGCGCCAATTTTATCACACAGTTTAATGTTTTGTATTTGTTTTTATTTACCCCTAGCTGACAGTGACATTTTTACCTGAAATCTATGTAAAATCCATCATCTCCAAGTTAGCTCCAAATGGCTTCCTATTCACCAGTGCTCAGTATACTAGGTATAACATAATATGCATTACATTACTACATTCTCCATGTGTTTCCCCAACCATAGATTCAGCCACAGAAAATACATGACTCATTGTGTTTTTGTTGTAATTTAACCTTGTCTGACAATATCGGCACTTCTAATTTTACTCGGACTACATATTAGCACCACTGGATTCATTTGGGGATGCTTGTAGTTAACAATAGGAGCCACATGAGGCAAATAAACCACAGCCCCATGCACATCTAACCTACATGAGTTAAATGACCTGTTTTTGTGTTAAACACAATCAAATTTGTAAAAAGTTGTATTTTTCCCCACTCATCACTAATGCTCATTACTAGTCAGCAACCTACAGCCCTAGAGAATGCCTCCTAGTTTTGCAGGCAAAGTTATATGATGGAAAATAATGCAAATACTCAGCCAGGTGTGAAGTTTCACATGTTCTCCTTGTGTTTGCATGGGTTTCTTCCAGGTTCTCATGTTTCCTCCTACTTCCCAAAAGTATTCCAGTAAGTGGATTGGCTGCACTAAATTACCCTTAGGTGTAAATGATCTAGGTGCTCTGCAATGAGCTGGCATCCCATCCAGGTGTATTCCTACCATGCTCCCAGTGTTCCTGGGATAGGCTCCAGATTCACCATGTCCCTGACCAGGAAAAAAGTGCTTACTGAAAGATGAAAGATTGAATGAAAGTATTCAATTCAATTCAATTTAATTTAATTTGTATAGCACGTTTAACAATGGACATTGTCTCAAAGCAGCTTTACAGAAACATATAAACACAGGATAGAGATTTTAAGTGTGTGGATTTATCCCTATTGAGCGAGCCGGTGGTGACGGTAAACTCCCGAAGATGATATGAGGAAGAAACCTTGAGAGGAACCAGACTCAGAAGGGAACCCGTCCTCATCTGGGTAACAATGGATAGTGTGAGAGTAAAAGAAAGTTCATTATGGTTTTATATGAAGTCTACTTTGTTCAACTAGTCCACTGTTCACTAAAGGAGACCTGAGTGCAAAACTGTATGTAGTAATTGCAGTCCCAGGGCCAAAGTAGCAACCGTAGTCCCAGCAACCACAGCGAGAATGTCCATGTGGAATTGAGGTCCAAAACCATTTCCATGGTACTTCAAGCGGTACCATCCTAATCAATGTCCAGGCTTTAGCCTCCAGTTGATGAGAGCTCCATCCAGAGGTAGGGCATATATAAATCCAGCCCTATAAATCTAGGGCATATATAAATCCACTGAAAAATCAGTTGGTTTTTCGATTTGGGCTGATAATTACACTGTTTGAACCAAAGTAACTTATAGAATGTAGAGCAACTGTAATTCGTAGCTGGTCTGGCTTAATTGCCTAAATGATTACAATAAGGTAGGTTTAAAAAAATTGTCCTTACTGTATATTAATATAAGTAAATCACTAGTAAGGCATCATTACCAAGAGGACATTCATTCCCATGTCATTATTTCATTACTTTGTGCACACATATAGCAACAGCATGCAAGTCACATGTTTTATACTGTACATAAGAAATCCTATTATAGAAGGCTTTGTAAGATAGAGAAGAGAAGGCTTTGGAATAGTTTAACTGGAATGGATGCCTGGCTGTTTAATGATCACAAAATGAATTTCCATTGGCATTACTGTCATTATTGTCAAATTTGGTAGAGAATAAATAGAAAAGGGGTTTTTTCTTTTCTTTTTAAACACTTCTCGACCTTGTTCTCATAGGCAGCCCGATGAGCTGTGTGTGTAATTCAGAGCAACATGTAAGACATTAAAGGTGTTACTGGACCTCAGTACACTGCAGTCATCCCACTTCAATTAGATCAGTTACTGAAATATTTGATTTGATGCTCCGCACATGCATTGTAATGAAAATATTAAATCCAGATGGAACCAGAACTTTGCACGGAAGTGAAAAGTTTCTGAGATGTTGTGTTAGGAATTCTTTTTGTCAAATATTTGGGATTATGAGCTTAAATATTAGCAGGACCAGCTGGTATAATTGGGCTAGCAGGGCTAAGCCTTCCTTCTTTTTCCAAGAATAAATACATCAAATTTCTGGCATTGTCTTATTTGCTGTAAATAAATGTGTTCAAGTGGATTATTTCTGACTTTTGTTGAACCAAGAACAGCAGTCCACCAATGTTTACAAAAGTAATAATACGAATAATGAGATAAGGTTGTGGCTGGGGCTGATTTCTTTCTAACCCAGACTGTAGATTCATGCAGCCTATGAGTGAAATTGTGCCAAGTGATTACACTGGGTGAAATGCCTACTAGATTTCATGTTCATTGGGGCTAATTTATTAAACCCTGGCGTTCATTGGGGCTAATTTATTAAACCCTGGCTCCCTGACACATCAATAACAAGGCATTAAAATGGATTGAAATATAGTTGCGGGTGTCATAAACATGAATGAAGTATTACTTTTTCGATTATTGATTTTTCAAAATACCTTTGGATGAGAAACTGGAAGTAGACTAATCATTGCCCAATCCCCAATACATATTACACAAAGGGACAACAACAGAACTGTCCCTGCAGAAAAACAAAAAAAACCCCAACAACAATAGAAACCATCACAGAAATTCGAATGGTTTCCACTACAAACACCATCGCAAACCATCAGCTAACAATTACAACCATTACCATTATTCGTCCTTAATGGCATCCGCTAGACATAACATGCTGCCAAAAGAAGGCAACTAATTACCAATAGAGACCCACAGGCACCATTATCGTTTCCATTTAAACTAAGATTCCCATTCTAGCCTTGAAAACCATTACAAATTCTATGAGGGGTTCAGTTGTTGTTGTTTTTTCTTCTTTTTTTCATCAGGGGTAAATGAAGTATGGTTAGAACAAAAGTGCTCACTAATGCTCAACACAGCTTTATACCCAACTGGCTAATTTGGAAGGGACATGGCATGATGCCCATGACCAGACTCCATTCTATAAAGCTAAACCACCATGGCTTTTTAATAGAAACACAGTTTCTGATCGGTAGTCGAATTTTATTTTGCCCTCCAATTCAATATTGTGACTAGTAGCATATCTTTTCTTTATTACTTAATTATAAATCTACTACCCCTTTACTACATGCTAACAAAAAAACACACTATATTGCCACTAGCCTTTTTTAAATGTTAAAAAAATGTGCAATCTCTAACCTGTCTCTATCTTGAGCAGTGCACTTTATTTCGCATTGTCCTTCAATGAATTTCCGATTTTGTTAACTACCAATAGGGGGCAGACTCTCTGACTCACGTGTAGCTGCTGTTCAAAACGTTCCAATACTCTGTGCACATGCTTGTGTCCAGCTCAGCTTAGTCATCTCATAAGGAGAAGAATCAGCAATGCAACTCTGTATGAATAACAAAGTTCGTAGCAATGCCATAGGAATCTTATAAGCCTATGAGGTTTACCAAAAAAAAAAAAAAAAAAAAAAAAAAATGCCCATGGAGAAAGAATAATAGTTTACAGTCTGAGTTTATGGTCTCATGCATCACTCAGATGATTACTGTGGCAGTTGCAAAGGAAATGAAATGTTTCTTGGGCCTCCTGTGATTCATTTTCCTCAACTCCTTGTATACTAGGTTGAGAAAATGCTTTAACCCTTTAACCTTCAAGCTTAATGTTCAGATATTTATTTTTAATCATTAAATCATATTGCATTGTTCAGTACCTGCTGTAAATTATTCAGTAACTACAGAGAAACTAAAAGGAAAGGTGTGTAGTTATGAAAGTTATAGATTTATAATTTTTTTTTTTATAGATGCTAATGAAACTAACCAAAATTAAAAAAAGAATGACTATGTATTACCATTAAATGTATTCAACCATATAATATATCACTAATACAGTACATTTAAGATATATTTTAGAATAAACACATATTTGCCACTCGTCATGTATGGAAGAATATATAGATTGGAATGATAATTAGTCATATGCATGCTGTACTGTATATATATATATATATATATATATATATATATATATATATATATATATATATATATATATAAAACTATAAATAGGCCCTCGCCTTACCCTGATTACAAACTATCTATTAGTTACAGTGTACACTCAATCCCTGTCCCTGTCCACAACACAGTCAGTTAGAATATTTGACTGTATTTCTGACTGCTGTACCATGATTCACTTTAGGCTCAGACTCCATGAAATAACCCAAACAAAGCAAAGAAGTCCTTTCCTGTCTTGCTCCTGTTTCCTGTCATTTTCTAACTAAACTCTGTCTCCATCAAGTGACATCAGAACTCAGCTGAGGCTTTCTCTTTGTGAATGTGTGCCGATCTGTGGAATGGAAAGGAAAAGGCAGTTACACGTCATTCACAGTGAAAGGAAGACAACTCCTCCTGATCCCCCCCACACCCATGAAGACGCCTTACTCATTTGCTCCTCTTCCTGTTTAAGCAGTGAGAGGAAGGGTAACCAGTATGAAAATATCAGCATGATGACTCTACTGTGGTCATACAAAAAGGCGAATACGGGAAGATTCAAGAAGACGTATAAAGATTTAAGTATTGTTAGGTGATTAAAATGACAGTTAATTTAAGACCAATTATGAACTCGATTGATGTAGCTGATGTTGGGGAACTGTCAGAGAATTCACACCATACCGACATTTCTAAATCTTGTCTTCCCCTCCCAAAGTTTCCGATTTAAGCCACTTTGGATTTTAAACCAAATACAGATACACACATGGGTATTTGCAGCGCTATACAATGTAGATACATATACATAGTGTATAGATACATATACATAGTACATAGATAGTGGCACTGTGTTATGTCTCCAGTTTAGCAGCTGTATATGCATAGCACTGTTTATTTTTTAGGAAGATTCTGGTATTAATAAGATATTTGGACTCAAAATGAACCATTTTGAGTCCACATAGAGTCAATCCCATCCATTATTTTCTATGCTGCTTATCCTACATCTTTAGAACTTTGTTGATTTTAAAAAGTTTATCAGATGCACACAGTGGATAATGGCGCACAGATCTACTTCCTGAATCGTTATCTCAGTCATTCCACCCCATCCTGTTCATCATGGAGAAAACTATGGGCACTTGTGTTCACGTCTGATTGACTAGGAACGAGGACATGTTCCCTTTAAGCCTGCCTCACAAAGGCAGCCTTTGCATATTCCCTTCAAAGGGCATGCTGCATCTGGAACTCTGGCATGGTTAAACCACTAAGATAAGAGAACCATTAATCCCTTCATGGTTTTATCCAGCTTTCAGTGAGGCAGTTGAATGTACCAGAAATACCATATTCTCAGAAGACTGGCAAAATACCAAGAGCTACCAAGTAACACATAAAAATGTTCAAATGCCTGGATTTGCCTTTGATATTCACCCCGGCACAGGTCTGTGGGATATTAGATGTTCTTTGGTGATTGCAGCATGGTTGCTACATACTGGAAAAGGGAACTGACAATACAGAATCACTGTTTGGTGAAAGAGACTGAATAAACAGATGACTGGAAAGGGCGAGTATGGGAGCGGGTGGCAGTGTGTGAGGATTTCCTGCCATGCTTCAGCCTCTCGAAAAGAGCTTTCCCAGGGGAGGAATGAAAAGCAGAAAGGGCCGAGCGTTTCCTCCAGAGCCCTATTTCCTTAAGTGCTTCATCAACCTGATGTTGCTCTTTGGATAACCAATAAAACCAAAAAATTTAACTATGTTCAAGCCAGCATGCAGTCTGATTAATGATCAGAGATCTCATTTATTCACATGATGGCTTCTCCTTTTGCATCAATACAACTATACAGTACATCCTGATCTCAAATATAATCAAGACAAACTCAAAGATCAGATCAGAAGGTCTGACAGTAGTTCTGGCTATAATTCAAATCACAGGTCCCTCACACAGGGATGTGCTCTGACCCTTAGCGCGTTTGCCTCACACCTCCAGGGTTGAGGGTTCGATTCCCACTGGAGTTTGCATGTTCTCCCCAGACACTGTCATGGCGAACAATATTTTCAGCCTAACAAAAAACTTCAGAGACAGAGGGTTAGTAGATATCAAAAAGTAAATAAACTTTATGGAAACAATAAAGTGAGACAGTCTGTAGAACGTCCAAATGATACAAACACATGCGGCCCTTTTTATACCTTTCTCCACAGCGTATTCAGCTTAGGCGAGGTTTTTGCCTTTTCTTCCATTATAAACAGACCAATCTTCTTTGCCACAATTACTTAGTCCTATCTATATGTCACCTTACATTTGTGGCACATGCGCAGTCAGTTGTATTTTCTTTAAAAGTTGTACCAGACCAGGGTTTTTACTTTGTCCCATAATTCACCCTCTAGTCTCGGCCTGATACCCTGCCTCCTGGAAGTCTTATCTGTTATTTTGACACTGATTTGCGAGCTTAAAGGGCTTTGGTTAGAAACCCAGTTCTGGTGAGTGTCTAACTGCTAATTTATTGCCATAGAGTGAAGCTGCTTTAGACAAAACACAAGGTTCTTAATTTACACACTTAGAATGTCACTTGTTAGAAAGTGTTTTATAGTTTTAGATTTTGTGCCTGCTGTGCAGAAAGGTACGGGCTGACACCCAAAAAAAACAACAGGGCCTACTGTTCAGTAAGACACAGAATTCATCTAACTCAATACACACTTATACTATATATATAACTTGATTAACAAGTGTACTATGGATTTAGATAATGCTTCTAACTAATAATTGTTGGTTATACATATTAGATCATACTTTATTAACCATATCCAAATATTAGTAAACTTTGTAGTTACACACATTGATTACACTTTATATTCTATAATACACACCTGGGGGACGGATACACATGCTTCAGGGGTTTCCTCCAGGTACTCCTGTTTCCTCCCCCAGTCCAAAGGCATGCATTGTAGGCTGATTGGCATGTCCAAAAACGTGTCTGTAGTGTATGAATGGGTGCGTGATTGTGCCCTGCGATGGATTTGCACCCCTGCCTTGTGCTCCATGCCCCTTGGATAGGCTCCAGGTTCCCCTTGACCCCGTAAAAGTAAGCGGTACAGAAAATGGATGGATGGATAAATGGATATCTTTGATGAGGGATCTACCCTGAAAAACTGCAGGCATCTACTGCAGGTGTGAACTATCTGAACTCTGAATACAATCATGCTGTGTTCACAGAATTGTCTATTTTCCTTGGAATCAAGTTTCCATAGGATTTCTACCATATTAGCACTTTCACCTGACCTGTAGATGATCCTGTAGAGAGAGAGAAAAACATTGAGAGACATGTTTTTTCGTGGCATGTTTGAGGGTTGCTAAGGTATTCAAGCAACAGACTCTGGAAAGAATTCCCATCGTTTCTCCATCGTTGACAGTTCTGTGTGTTTCTGACGTGATAGAAATGAATCTAGTTATTCGAGGGGGGAAAAAAAAATTAAAGATGTTTCACGTGTATGTGAAAGTGTTGTAGATGAAAACGATGGTGTCCGCTGTAGGGCACAAATCTCTACCCGTGTTAACACAATATGGAAAGTGATAACAGGAATTTTTTAGTTTCAGACGTTCGACAATGTTAACGCGACTAGAAATGAACAAAAAGTAACGTCGTTCATTCATTCTTTAATTAGTGTTGGCAGATCGCTGTGCTCTAGAAGGACTGAAACACTTCGGGACGTGGATGTGCTTTTATTGGAAAATTATTAGCTCCGGCTTCAGTGGTAGCATTAACTCTGCTTCATCACACCAAACGATCACTGATTATTTTCCGATAACAACGCACCCCATTGTGTTTTATTGTGTTTTATTTGATTAGTCTACAATTGTCTTGCGTTGGCAGATAGTTCTTCGAACATTCATTTCCTAAAAGAAGAGAAACGTTCTACCAGTGCTGGAAGACAATTACGATTAATAATATAACAAAAGCCGTATTAGTAAAAAAACAATGTTTAGCTGTAAAATAGTGTTCACTAGGCTAAAGATTTATGTACTAGCTAAGATTTAACTAATGTAACTATTTACATTCATATATAAATAATTTAATATATGGAAAATGAACATTAAGACCCAAACTGACTTTTTTTATGTGTCCTGGTTTTGGAGTTAAGACCCGAAACGGAGCAAAATGACTGAACAAAAAGACATTCACGATGTCATTTTTAAAGGTTTCGAAATGCAGATCTTGGTATTTGGCCCCAAGATAAAACTGGTAGCCTAGTTTCCTCTTAGAGAAAAGTGGAAGGCCCCTAATGTTGCAGACTCAGCATTTTCTTCTTTTTTTAACCAAACGCAAAGGTTATTTTAACAAGAGCAGTTTGGAAATTCAGGAAAGTGCGTTCCTTTGGACAATGAAGATAAATTAACAGGCAGAGGTAAGCTTCATTGCAAGTTAGTGACGCGAGACAAGTGGATTTGAAGACAAATCATACATGACTACAAACATAGCCTGCTTGTATTTTCTAGTTCAGGGAGGTTGATGTGAATTTTTATACAGTGGGTAAGACGCTTGTCAAAAACAAAAGCCTTTCCGAATTTTTTTATTCTCTACCTTAATCCTTATGCGTCCCAGCAGGAGAGCACGTACGTGCTTTAGAAAGCCAAGAAGAGCCTCTGACCCCTAAAATGGGAACGTTTATGTTATATTTTCTTTTCATTACATCTACAGGATGTGGCTTATTCAGGAGTGCAATAACATACTCCTGAGAAAGATTAAGCTTGTCAAAACCTGCTGGTCTTGAGCATCTGCTTCTCTGGATCACTGCTACATACCTGCTATGAAGGGATATGTATTCGTGATCTTGTGATTATGTCTGAGGCAACATTATTATTTTTGTTATTACCGACCTTGCTGTTGTCTGCCTGATTGTAGCTTTAAGCACTGACATTATCTGCTTTGCTCTTGTAATATTCGCTGCATTACTGTAGTGCTGAATAATAACTATTCTTGGATGTTAAAATGGAAATTTTCAGTTTGGACCGGTAAAGCAGGACTTGAGCTGAATTCAAACAAATAATCAGTCCATTAAAAGAACTAAAATTCTGGCAATATGGTGTGTTTATTCCCACTCTCTGTCACACAAAGCTAGACTTAATTTGTTAGACTTTATATATGTGTGTGGGTGTATATATATATATATATATATATATATATATATATATATATATGCCGTGATGGTTACCACTATACAGTGTGTTCTCGGTCTCTGTTGGGATATGAAACTGAAGAATCATGCTGGTTTCAATTAGCATGCCAGTCTGAATGGCATGTGGCTAAGTGCAGAGAGGATGGGAGTGTCCTCTTTCAGACAGAGAGTAGGGGTGGGGGGTGTGGTGAAGAGAAAGACAAGAGGGTAATAGTGGAAGAAGATGGGAGTGAGTGATAGAGACCCTGGAGGTCATCCAATTTCATAACACGTCAAGGGTACAAAGAGTTCAGGTGATTGGAAACAGCTCGTGAGCATTTGTGAAGTGTGTTATAGCTATTTTCACTGCTACACTATCATTCATATTGCTCGACTTGGTCCTTAAATTGCCTTATAAAGTTAGCATCATGCTAGATATTGGCAAAATGAACACAAATTAACTTCGGTAATTAAAGTCGGTAACTCATTTATCAGTTATTTATTCATTTTCAGTAAGTGCGTTATCATGGCCACATTCACACACATTCACAACTGAATAGCCAATCCACTTACTGTACATGTGGGAGGAAACCAGAGAACCCAGAGGACACCCACATGAACATCTGAAGGACATCTGAAGAACAAGTCTCACAAATGTCTGACCCGGAGACTAGCGGGATAGTATTATTAACATAAGACCATAAGACGTTTCCCTAAGTGGTGCAGTTTTGTCTGCTTTTAAATTTTGGTACCCCTAGAAAGAATAAGCGAGTTAAACCTCTTCCCATACTTTCCAACATATTTTTTAGAACACCTGTGAAGGGATATTGGACTACTGACAATGCGTATAATGTGGTGAGTAGAAACAGGATGAAAATGCCTAAATGCCTAAACTCAGAGATAATACATAATCAATAAACAAGGGAAACAAGTGAATTGTCAAAACCAGGATGTGGAAACAGGAAACCACGGCTCAGACTTAATAGTACAAAGGTGTGGTAAAACAAAGCATAGAAACACTCAAGGTATAAGTAGACATAAAAAAATAAATGAGTAGCACAATCATAGAAGAAATAATTGACAGTACAGAGGGCAGAGACAGGCCAAAACATAAGCACATGGTTCATGTTGCCATGGGAACCAGGATGCAAGCGCAGAATCTGTGACACCATGTGGACTGGTATGGCAAAACATTGTTTTGTTTTGTATTGTTTTGGTCTCAAAACCATTTCTGTATCGATTTGGATATACGATTTGTTTAAGGTTGAAAGAGTTACTCATGGACCAGTCTTTACCACCAAAATTTGCACTAAAATATCACCATTCATGATGAAATGGTAGAACTATTACAGTAGATCAACATGAATTATTTTAAGAAACAACTATTTCCATGTTTTACATCATCTGAAACAGTTTGCTTGCACAGCTGATGAAGGACCTTTGTTTGAAGAATTATGTTTTAATGGAAAGTGTGAGTCCTACCCTGCAATTTTTACTACCTATTGACAGTTGTTGAGTTTTTTTTTTTTTTTTTAATTGTTACCTCTTTATTTATATGACAATTTGGCACACAGATGTGCTTGAGCCAGCAAAACCTCACACACATACTAAAAAGTTTTATTGGGTGTTCAATTTTAATTGGCCGTGTGCCATTTCTGTTTTTGAGTAGTAAAGCCTAAGCATGTGTAATCTACAGTGTAACATGGATAACAAAATATTCATATTTAAATCAATTAAATTTCAGTATTTAGGAAAGCTTCTAGACATAATACCAGGAGAACCATTCCCAGAAGGACTGTGGGTTCAGCTGAGATGACAGGACATGACCAGTGCTTGTCGTGCAACCCATACTGTCTTTCGTTTCATATACAGAGCATCGGAAAACATCAGGTTTCTGAAGAGTGTAAAAAAGAAGAAATAAACTGATTAGAGGGAAATTGTTTGTGAGATCAGCTGTGATGAATTATGTGAAAATTACAGCATGGAGATTAATCACTGTTTAATGATCTCCATTTTGTTCAGGATTAGTGACATAGTGCTTCATGGACTCTATTTACAGCTCGGGCAATCAAACGTGACATGAAATCATTCACAAAATAAAGCCTCCTTTCATTTCTCAATGCTTTTGCTTTGTGACTTGGTCTGACTTGTCTTTTTATTGTGTCGAACCTATTTATGTTATTTACTCAGATATGCTGGTTCATAACCCAGTTCTGGATTTTAAAAAATAATAAGCATATACAAGAATGTGGCAGAATACAAACCGGCTCCCGCTGTCAGTTAAATACATTGCCTTTTCATAAAACAAAATAGAGCGAGATGAGCCTCTCAATGGCTGTGTGCAAAAGGCAGAAGGAGCTTTTCATTCCCATTCTGGAACCACTGCCAGCCATGGAGGGTCTCAAAAGAATCAGCGAAGAAGTCCAAGTCCTCAATGCACTCTTCACAATTTCCCAGGCAAAAAGAAGGAAAAAAAAAACCATGCTGCTGTAGTTTGGTTCATTTGGACCGTTGGTCAGGGACTTTATACACCATTGACCGTAATGACTGCAGGTTACTGCAGGTCATTTAAATCAAGAAAAACATTGGCAGTGTTGTTGGTAGATGCTGAACTCACATGATGATTCCATTCAACACTACAAGTGGTCCCCATCACTGGAATATTCATCCACTTCCATTTCACATATCTAAATGGTAAATGGCGCACTTATATAGCGCTTTTATCCAAAGCGCTTTACACTGTGTCTCATTCACGCATTCACACACACACTCACACGCCAGTGGTAGCAGAGCTGCCATGCAAGGCACTAACTTGCCATCTGGAGCAACTTGGGGTTCAGTGTCTTGCCCAAGGGCCGGGAATCGAACCACCAACCCTACGATTAGTGGACAAAACGCTCTACCACCTGATCCACAGCCGCCCCATATCTCATATCTCACCGCCCCATATCTCACCTGTAACCAATCAGGTCCTCATTCAGAGACACTATAAAGACTCCATATTTCCTCAATCATTTTCTGGAGTCTTGCTTTTGTTGCTTGTTCTACATGTTTGAGCCAGTTGTTCTTGGACTTTGGACCATATCTGTTATTATTGTGATTTTAAGCCTGCTCCTTCTGATTTCTTTGCCATCATGTTCATCCTCTGTACTTTTGTGTTATTTAATTACATTTTGTGCTCCACATCTAATAAACTCTGCACTTGGAGCATACCTGTCTCTGTTCTGTTGTTGCAGTCCACTCTCAGATCCTAATGGGACTCTTAAACAATGAGTGCTTTATTAAATGTGAGTGTTTGATGACGTAGATACTGAAAGAGGAGGTTTGCCGTAACGCTCATATAAGACAGTAATATTATCAATTGTAAATATTGCATGTTGTATACTACAAGTGTCTAATTAGTGATCTGGATTGCCCTTTTAGAGGTAGATTTTCAGGTAAAAATTTCAATATGACATGAACCCATTTCTTGAAATTTAACCAAAGATCTTAATACAGAGTGTTCAAAAACGTTTGGCTGACCAGGTTACTGCCAAACTCCACGTTTAAATTGTTTGCATCTAATCATCAGAGACAGGCCTGACTTTTTGGACAGACTTCAATCTACAGCAAGGAGACTCTGCAGGTCTTTTCCACTGAGCCAGTCTTAAGGAAGGTGAAGATACACATCTATAGTTCTGCCTGGAACTGTGTCTTTGAAGGCCAGTGTGCTTAACTTTGAAGTGGCTGTACAAGTTTATCTCACAAGCTTCCATCAACTGCAGTGGCTTTTAAAGAACAATGGCTGGATTGTAGGGCAGTGCAACACCCTCATATCTCTTTGGTAGAACACAATTAGGATCTCCTTTATCGTTCTCAACAATCCTTGAAATAATGCTGTGTCAATTTGAAACTGTTTGGCAATTGTTTGGGGTTTTCCTGCAGATATTTATCATTTGTAAAACATCCAAAGCATCTTACTAGCATTAGGTAGATCAGGCAGGGATTAGGTAGGGATATAACTTCTTTATACTTCCATACCATGTATATCTCAACTTCATAATTGGTTAAAACAAACAAACAAACAAATGCTAGCTTGCTTTTGGAAAACAATTTGAGGCATCTCTGGTCAGTTTTCCAGATTCTTCCATCAATATTTTACACTCTTGAGATTCTTCAGGTCATCAGAACCCTTAAAGGTTTCATGCAGAACCCTGCAACTGAGAGTTTACTTTTCAAAAGCAGCACAATTTATATCATTTGTTCATTTATTCCTTCATCTTCAGAACACAGTTTATCCTGCGCAAGGTTTTGGTGGATTCAGAGCTTACCCTGCAAACACTAGGCATGAGGGCTTGAAAAAAAAAACTTTGGTTTGATGCCAGTCCTGCACAAGGCACCATTCACACATACACTCTCACCAAGGGACAATTTAGCATCAGTAATACACCAACCTATGTTTCTGGGAAACCTGGAGAACCAATGCAGACATGGGCAGAAAATCCACACAGAATAATCTGAGCTCAGGATCAAATAGGGACACTGGTGCTACCTGCTTCACCACAGTGCCGCTGAATGTAAAACACCTTTTACTAATCAAACCATCCAAAGAACCCTTGAGGAAACCTTGTTTAGGTGTGTAGGACAGGTCTCCATCCACTACAGGTTATGAGCAGCTGTACTTCTTTCATGGGTGCCAGCAATATTGGAAAAGTACACTCTTAGAAAATAAGGTCCATTTGGTTCCCTATATGGTTGTATATGTAGGTTTGTTTGGGGGAGCCAAACAATTCTTCCAAGTTCTATGCAGGAGCTTACTATGCAGGGAAGTGGTAGCTCAGTGGTTAAGACGTTGGATCGGAAGGTTGTGAGTTCAAATCCCAGCACTGCCAAGCTGCCACTGCTGGGCCCTTGAACAAGGCCCTTAACCCTCAATTGCTCAGTTGTATAAATGAGATAAAGGGGGATAAGGGTGTCTGCCAAATGCTGTAAATGTAAATATACAAAAGAATCATGTGGAACTAGTCTAGTGGATGCCAAACACCCATAATGCACTTTGTAGCTTTTTGATGAAGTTTTGTTTGGACAGGGGGATTAGTGACATTCTATGTGTCATATACCTACAGTATGTATTTTATCTATATTCTGATAAGCTACATTTATAGAATATAAAGTGTAATCAATGTGTGTAACTACAAAGTTTACTAATGTTTGTATATGGTTAATAAAGTATAACCTAATATGTATAACCAACAGTTAGAATTATTAGTTAGAAGCATTATCTAAATCCATAGTACACTTGTTAATCAAGTTATATTCTAAGTGTGTATTGAGTTAGATGAATTCTGTGTCTTACTGAACAGTAGGCCCTGTTGTTTTTCTGTATCAACCTGTACCGTTCTGCACAGCAGGCATAAAATCTAAAACTATAAAACACTTTCTAACAGTGCCTTTAATGCATGGTAATATTAAAATAAATACCTGTGAACACAATGATCCTGCTCAGAATGCCATACATTTAACACCAAAGCTCTGAGAAGACTAGAGTATCCCAGATAATAAGAATAATCTAAGTATAGCTCTTCAGTCATAGGTGGTTAGACTGTGTTGAATTCATTCCTCTGTGTTAACTGAATGACTAAATGTTTACACAGGAACCTGTTGGGTTACAAGAAGATGTCTCATCATGACGTCATGTGACTTCATATAAAAATCATGTCCCATGTTATATATGAGTTTCCTTTTCTACATACAGGCGAGGTCTAAGGCTAGACTTGACAGCCAGGCTATTTAAGTGTGTCCCAGGTTTAAGTTATGTAAGTGTTTTATGACCCACATGTAAACTCAGCAAAAAAGAGAAACGTCCTCTCACATTCGACTGCTTTTATTTCCAGCAAATTTCTTCACATGTAAATATTTGTATGAACATAAATAGATTCAACAACTGAGATATTAACTGAACAACATTTGACGAACAGAAATGGAATAATGAGTCCCTGAATAAAGGGGGGGTCAATATTAATAGTAACAGTCAGTATGTGGTAGCCTCCAGCTGCTTTAAGTACTACAGTGCATCTCATCCTCATGGACTGCAGCAGATTGGTCAGTTCTTGCTATGAGCTGTTACTCCACTCTTCCACCAAGGCATTTACAAGTTCTCCATCACGTCCGGGGGGACACAGGGTTACATGTAATTTTCCACTGCGAGGATGATCAGCTGCCCTTCCTGTCTCCCTGTAGCACCGTCTTAGACGTCTTACAATACAGACATTGCAGTTTATCGCTCTGAACACATCTGCAGTCCTCATGTTTCCCTGCAGCATGTCTATGGCATGTTCACGCAGGTGAGCAGGAACCCTAGACATCTTTCTTCTGGTGTTTTTCAGAGTCAGTACAAAGGTCTCTTTAGTGTCCTAAGTTATTGTAACTGTGACCTTAATCGCCTACCGCCTGTACACTGTGTCTTAAGGACTGTTTCTTCCAGGTGCATGTGCAATAATTGTGTATGGTTCATCGAACGAGCATGAAAAACATCGTTTAAACTCTTTCCAATACAGATCTGTAAAGCTTATTTGGATTTTACAAAATGATCTTTAAAATATAGTCTCCTGAAAAAGGGACGTTTCATTTTTTGCTGCGTTTATAATTCCCTAGAGTCTACTTTTCTGTTTCTTGTCGGAGAACAGGATCAGAGCTGTTAAACTGCCGAGTGACCTTTCTGTCAACCCGGTGTTGTGTCCTCAGTCTCCACAGCTTTTCAGAAATGCGTCAGCAGGTCTTAAATGGCATCATAAAGTACCTGAATATGCTGCATGTGCCTAGTTTTGGGCTAGAAATATTGGGTTCATTTCTGTTTGCCGAGCTTCACAGCTCTCTTGACAGGTGCATGTTTTATTTCATCACTCACTGACACAGAGGATATGAGCACACGTCCGCTCTGGCACACGCCGAGGAGGAGAGCTTCAGCGTCAGTGAGTTCATGTCAAATCCTGTCTCATTTTTTGTTTTCAGTGGTCGTCTTACATAACCAATCATAATATTTTCAGCCCTAAAAAGATGTTCTCTGAGGAAAAACGCCAATAAGGCAAATATTATCCAGTTGTAGAATTACTCAGTATACATCCTTTATTATTTGAAAGCTCATATCTACTGATTTACATGAGTTACCATTGCCAGTGTTTGTGTCAGCTCGTGCCAGTCTGGCCATTCTCCTCTGACCTCTCTCATCCTCAACATCAAGGTGTTTCCCCCCACAGAACAGATGCTCACTTCTGTGTAAACTCTAGAGACTGTTGTGTGAAGATCGTCAGTTCCTGAAATCCTCAGACCAGCTCGTCTGGCACCATCAACCATGCTATGGTCAAAGCCAATGAGATCACATTTTTACCCTTTTTGATGTATGATGTGAATATTATCTGAAGCTCTTGACTTGTATCTGCATAATTTTATACATTGCACTGCTGCCACATGATTGGCTGATTGTATAATTGCATGAATGTATACACAGTGCCTTACTAAATATTAATAATTAACTGAACTGTGAGCATAAATATTGGCACCCACCATTCAGCCAATTTTCATCGTCATTTTACTGCATTTGTGTGTGTGTGTGTGTGAAAATACTTAAGTAAAAGGAATAATAAACAGTCATCGATAGTCATGAACAGTAAACAATCAGTACAAGAGTTAATTACTTATGGTGTATTAATGCTGAAGTTCATGGTTTGTTAGTGCTAACTAATTTACTAATTAAGGTTAGTTAATATATATATATATATATATCTATATAAAACAAGACAAACAAACAAACCTCATCATATTAAATGTTACCAGATATGTCTTTATGTTCTCTTAACTCTTTGGTTTCATCATAGAGATAGAGCTAATAAAACACATACCTGGATACTTAACACAGATTACATCATTCATGCTTAAGTGTAGATGCCAAATAAATAAAACTCCTGAAAAGAATAGAAAGGTAAAAAAAATGCCAACTACTTTATTTATTACAAAAACTAAAAGGAAAACATTGGTAAGGTCAGGCTGGAAAAGAGACCTAAAGAATATTACTTCCAGTAAGTGTATAATTTTTATTTTACTAGAAGGCAATGCCGTTTAGGGTGTTATAAGTAAACAATTCACATTCTTTAAATTTTTTTCCCCGTTTACGTTCTTGAAATGTATCCGTAACTCATTTTCTTTATGTGAAAGTGCACTGTTTATATGACTTAAGCGGAGAAATCTTGCACGAATTCTTATGATTGCGTCGAATATAGCGGTCTACACACAGTTCCAAAACAAAATGCAACAATGCATATTAACATATGAAGTTAAAGAATCACAAACAAACAAACAAACAAACAAACAAATAAATAAAGCTTATGGCCTTACACATTAACAGATTTTTTTTTATTTACACTAATGAAAATAATAATAATTATATAATTGTACAATAATGTACATGCTTATGGAATCACAAACAAGTAGTAATAGTAGTAATAGTGGTAATAAAAACAACAACAACAACAACAATAATAATAATAATCATAATAATAATACTTCCTTGCCCTGAGCTTAAACTAATAAACTCCCAGGAGTGTCCTATTAATTTGACTGTATTTACTGAAACATATGTGAACAACTGATTATTAAGCTATGAGTTTTCAGGAGTTACTAAAACAAAATAAACAACAATGACAACAACAACAATTAACCAAACAACCATACTACTACTACTACTATTACTACTACTACTACTAATAGTAATAATACATACATACATACATACATACATACATACATACATACAAACAAATCAAGCATACAGTCTTGCAGCTTTACACATGAATTTATCTATAAATTTCAGTTAAGATTTAAATGTTTAGAATTAATTACCACATTATTTAATTAAAATAATTATTCCAGTGCTACCTATTTAGCTGCCCGTATGAGTAGTGCCCAATGAATTCTTTGGCCATTTGAACACATACAATGAAACAGTAGGACGTGTTTGGAGGCATGGGTTTGATATAAAGAAGGTAATTAGCACTGAAAAATCCCACAGAAATCTCTCTCATTAAAACACAACCCTCCACCACCACTTCACCCACCACCTCTGCTGTACAGCTGCACTTTTTTCCCCCTCCTCTGTTTTACAGCATAAATGTCTGGCTTTTTACGCTCCTCTTTTTTAATAGTCTCCATCACAAATCCATCTGGCAATTACATCAAACATACATTAAGGCGTGCAGTACATGCACAGTAGTTCATAAAAATGCATATATACAACACAAATCCTGCTCTCATTTAATTGCCCTTGGCATTAATAAAGGGACATTTTTTCCTGCCCTCCTGGATCACTCGCAGTATTGGTCAGTCGTTATTAGTTGAGTGTGTTTGATAGAATTATGACCTATTTACACCCAGGACTTTCTGATGTGTGGGAGGCAGTGCAAGACCACCCTTGTTTCATGTCAGCGCAGTCACCCAGAACCCCACAAGGACTTATTCACTGTGGTTTCTGCATACCATAAGACCATTCATACTCACTCATGTGGTTCTTGTAAAAAGCCATCCAGCACCGCTGCATAACATGGCTATGATTAATTTGTATTTTAACCATTTTAGGAGATTTAACTTTAAATTGCTTCCGAGTTGTGTGCATTAAGTGTAAAGCGCAGTTGTTCAGTGAAATGAATCGTTCTGTAAAAATAATGCACTGCTGCCAGTAATAATACTATAATACTTTTAATGTAAAAGATTTACATCTATTTTTTTTCTTTTTGTAGTTGTTAAATTGGGGGGGTAGGAGGGTGTTGGGGTGGCACGATGGCTTAGTGGTTAGCACGTTTGCCTCACACCTCTGTGGTTGGGGGATCAAATCTCGGATGTTTTCCTAATACTTCGGGGGTTTCCTCTGGGTACTCCATTTTCCTCCCCCAGTCCAAAGGCGTAGGCTGATTGGCATTTCTGAATGTGTGTGCGATTGTGAATGGTCTGCATTTATGTAGCGCTTTTATCCAAAGCGCTTTACACTGTGTCTCATTCACCCATACACACACACACTCACACACCAATGGTAGCAGAGCTGCCATGCAAGGCGCTAACTTGCCATCGGGAGCAACTTGGGATTCAGTGACTTGATCAAAAACACTTCGGCATGTGGAGTCACGTGCACCAGGAATCGAATCCCCAACCCTATGATTAGTGGACAACACGCTCTACCACCTGAGCCACATTGTGCCCTGAGATGGGTTGGCACCCTGTCCAGGATGTCCCCCGACCTGTGCCCCGTGTTCCCTGGGATAGTCTCCTGGCTCCCTGCCACCCTGTGTGAAACTGGATGGATGCATGTATAGTTGTTAAATCTACTTGTCCACCAAGCAACTCTGGACTATCACTTTATTATTCAAGCACTAAATCTGTGTATCCCTGGCACATAGGCTACTGATCTGTCCACCCCTGAAAACCATCTGGTACTAAAACAACATGTCCTCATGTTCAGTTTGGGATTAAGCCCATGACTCTGATTAGTGATGTGAACCTTTTCCCCATCAACAAAATAGACTGACTAAATACAGTGAAGACATATTTATAAACCAAAGAACCATGGAAAATAGGCATGAAAACAGCAATGAAGAAAAGAAAAAAAAATAAATAAAAAAAATAAAACACCAGCTGAATAATGGTCATTCTGGATGCTATACATAATGTTAGCTACTTTTCACTTGGAAACCAAGAACTGTTTTGTGGGTAAACACAAATCAAGGTTTGGGCGGAAAAAAAAGAAGATCCATCTAGTTCACTGATTGATTGGCCAACTGCTATTTTTTTTCTTTGGCCTTCTCCTCCATTTGCTTCCATCTGCTCTTGATAGAAAAGTAGCACGAAAGTATCTGCACCAGATTGTTTTTGAGGTGAAACCGCTGTAGACTCGCTGGTGTGTGATCACAAACGAGTCCTCTTTGGTCAAGGCAATCTGAGAGCTGCCCAGTATTCCACAGTGTCTTGACTTGATTCTTTGAGTTTTTCCACTGACAAAAGCACAACACCAGAACAATTTTAATTTGCCTCATGTTTGTCAGTTGGAACTTTTGGGGAGCAAGCAGGAAAATAATCCAAGAAAATGTGGATCGTGAGCAGTTTTGATGTTGACACAGCAGTCTAAGACAAATGCAAATGATTTGCTAGCAGGCCTGTATTGGATTTAGTTTGAGAGATGGATCTAAATTACGTGGACATTACGTCCATAGTGTCTTTTGTTTTCTTATTTTAAACCATATTTTTACTTAAACAACCCATTTATTACATGTTTGTTGACAACAGAATTGGTTTATTAAGGGTTATATGACAGTACTTGAGTTCTCAAATCTGATTGGTTGAAGCTTACAGTCTGAAGAAACTTCTGAAGCATAATAATGAACAAACCATGAAAAATATATTACTGTGAAACAGTAAAGCTTTCTATAATGAGGTGTTCATTTGACACTTATGGAAGGAGTATTCAGTGTCTGTGCCTTGTAGCAATCAATGCCTTTTCAGACACGGGAAAGTCTTCAGGCTGAAGAACTTTGGGGCAAAGTATTTTCCTTATTCATTTCAAAAAAGTAGAAAGAAAAAGGAGAGGCTGGTGAGGGATATTTTTTTTTTATATAGCTGCTATAACATAAGTGATAACAAGATTTAACTTGTCTTGAGAATTTTCCACAACATTAAAGCAATTATAAACGGTTAAAAAGTATGAAATACTCATAACACATTTATTAATAAATTGCAAATTCGCAAATTGATGTGGTATAAGGGGAGTAAAACACTCCAGGACATGGTGGTATTGGAAAATAATCAACTGGCAATAGTGGTTATAGTATTTCCACTTTACATTACGCCACATCACATCATCCCGTTATTTATTACTGTTTCTACTATATATTAAAAAAAGTCCAATCAAGACCAGCAACTGAAAATTATTATTTAAACTGCAAAACATGCTGAGAATCTCCCGTTCTACCACATCCAAAAAGTGTTCTACTGGATTCAGATCCAGTGACTGGAAAAGCCACTGTAGAACATTGAACTCATCGTCAAGATCATGAAATGCTTTGTGACATGGTGTATTAATTATCCTGCTGGAAGTAACCATTAGAAGATGGGTAAATTGTGGCCAGGAAGGGATGCACATGGTCAACAACAGCACTCAAATAGTCTGTGGCATTCAAGTGATGATTGATTGGTATTACTGGGCACAACGTCTGCCAAGAAAACATTCCCCACACCATTACACCACCTCCACCAGCCTGGACTGTTGACACAAGGCAGGTTGGGTCTATGGATTCATTCTGTTGGTGTTGGGGCAGTGCTGGATTGGTGGTTAAGGCTCTGGGTTACTGATCGGAAGGTCGGGGGTTCAAGCCCCAGTACTGCCAAGCTGCCATTGCCATCCGTTCAGCAAGGCCCTTAACCTGTATCATGGCTGACCCTGCGCTCTGACCCCAGCTTCCTGACATGCTGGGATATGCGAAGAAAAGAATTTCACTGTGCTCTAATGTATACGTGACCAATAAGGACTCATTAACATTATCAAATTCTGACCCGTCCATATGTGTGTCTCAGCAGAAAATGCCTCTCACTGGATGTTTACAGTCTAGAGACTGTTGTGTGTGAAAATCCCAGGTGATCAGCAGTTATAGAAATACTCAAACCAGCTTGTCCGACACCAACAATCATGCCATGGTCAAAATCACTCAGATCACATTTTTTCTCATTCTGATGGTTGATGTGAAGATTATCTGAAGCCGCTGGCCCATATCTGCATGATTTTACTGCACTGAACTGAACTGCTGTCACATGATTGGTTGATTAAATAATTGCATCGTGAATTAGTAGGTGTACAGGTATTCCTAATAAACTGCTTAGTTAGTGTATGTAAACATGCACACAGTGCACGTACACACACATGTGCATACACACACACACACACACACACAAACAAGCTAATCGTTCCTTCAAGATTTATAGCTAGATTTCAGGAATCCGATTAAAAACCCCCAGGAACTTTGCAAAGCCACTTCAGAAGGAATGAGAGCTACTTTGATGATCACTCAGTAACCATGATTAATTGACCAGAACAACTTCGATAGAGTTTTTATAAACAAAATTATTTTCTTAACCTTTAGAGGCTTGTATATGACACCGCTTTTGAAGGTAATGAAGAAGCAACTGAAAGAGAAATAATGATTACAGTAAATGAAATCCTGAAAGCTTCCCAAGAGGGGACTGCCTAATTGAGGCAGTTTTGTTAGCATGGCAGGCCTGGCTGCTCGCCCGGTGCGTCTGAGAAAGTCCTGTGCCGCTCTGAGGCCCAGTTTCAGGTCATTAGATTGGCACTGTGATGTCCGCCGATGCCTCTGTATCAGCTCCATAGCATGACAGAGCGGCAGCGTAATCCTCACTTTGTTGTTCTGTGTCATGTTCTTTCTTCATAGCTGACCGAGTTTCCTCTTTCTCAAGATCACATCATTGAGGCCTGATCATATGGTCAGATGACTTCATGGTAATATTAGTGGAAGGGTGTATGCCAGGAATGGATTAGGTTCATCCTATAAAGTGGGAGAGTTTTGACTTAAAACGATTACTGTAATGATTATAATAACTGGCTTTTCTTCCTCAGAAAAGTTGAATAATCCCCTAATTATATCCAATTTGGTAACATTTATTAACCGTAAAACCAAAAGATAACACGGTTTACTAAAATACCCACACCACTAATCCCACATCATTTCACTTACAGTACATGCTCTAGTTTGAGCTAAGAAGCAAATGGAAGATATTTGACTCTCAAAATCAAAAAGTTGTTCCAAAACAAGATAGTGAAATTTGAATTTACACTATCCATCCATCCATCCATGCATTTTCTGTACCACTTATCTTACACAGGGTCGCAGGGGTACACACATTTCCTTCTAGTCCAGCTCACCATACTGAGACTTCGAGTCTGTTCTCTTCCTTTAGCGTGTAAATTATATGACAATATCGATTGGCAACATCCTGCATGATTGGCTTTTTCAAATACTATGGCAAAATAATAAACAAACAAACAGTAACATTACATTACATTACATTACATTACATTACATTATATGAGAGTAAAGTCTTCTTCAGTGATGAAGTTTATTTAGTTAACACATTTTTGACCAAAATGCCAGATAGAGCCTTATAACACCAGGGTCTTTACTTAAACATAAATAAATAAATAAATAAATAAAATTAATGCCAAATACTTTTGTGCAATACCGCATGTCAAATAAATAAATAAATAAACAAACAAACAAACAAACAAACAAATAAATAAATAAACAATAAATAAATAAATAAATCTCTTGAATGAAGAGAATGAAGAAGTTCTCTCGTTTTATTTATTTATTTATTTATTTATTTATTTTTACATTACTGGTAGAGTTCATTTGGGTTTAAGATTTAGTCCAGACTTGTTATGTTACATCTGGAAATGAAGTAAAAGCACTGTAAAGTAATTTGAAGAAACAGAACAACCACAAACATTTTTAATAAGTGCACAGGAAGGGATCGGTGAATTCAATAGAAGATGATCATGTTTGTCTTGTGCTGTGTATGTGGTTGTTTTGCTCTCGTTCTTATAGACCTCATATTTTCCCTCAAAATTAGAGGAAAACATGAAAATTGTTACATTATTTTTATGAGAACCTTTTGTTGTTTGCCATGTGGGGAAAAAAAATGTTTTTTGAAACATAATGCTAAAGAAATGAATGCAAAAATATTTGTTGGTTACCACAGTTACGTGCAGGGTACATGTTATAGTTAGTGTTATACACGCACATATACATATACAGGTATATGCACAGTATATACATTATAGTGTGTGTGTGTGTGTGTGTGTGTGTGTGTGTGTGGGTGGGTGGCTAAGTATTCATGCAAACACAGTCGGTTATGTCTTAAGTGAATGTTGGGGGAAAAATCGGAGGTGTGTCAATACAGTATATCGGATCTGTGCATTAAGTCTTAAAGTGACAGCAGTCTAATAAACCTGCTGCTGTCTGTGTCATTAATGTTAATCAAACAATAAAAGACAAAGAGAAAATCACTCACTCACTCATCTGACCGAATAACTTCAGTAAATTGAATAAGAATCAGTGTATGTATCATACAGTGAAGTCTATTTTATTTTACATTTAATTGCTTTGTTCGATTTTCGTAGTATTTCTTACTCGAATACTACTGATAGACCTACCTGAGAAAACGTATTGTTATCGTGAAATGAGATCGTACACATATCGGCCAGTCCTAAACATTAGCATTTGGTGATTCCAGTCTTGAATCTGACGTAAAATGTGAAATGTACTTCTTTATGTAGTAAATATCATAAACCCTGCTGACAGGGAGTTGCAAGAACAGAGCTGTGTTCAGAAATGAGTTTGTTGTGATTCATAGACAGATTAAAAGCAGTTATAAAGCCTGAAGCTTGTTTTTATGACATGCTGCTAAATGTAACTCTACTCGGTACTCTCTCTCAGTCTATATAACTGTAGGGGAGACGCATCAAATCATTGACATGTCAACTCGAACTGGAGGACAAGATATAACGTGATACAATAACAAAACAGGTTAATTTGTATTTTCACACACTTGTAATGTAATACACGTTCTACATATACCTCTATATCCATTTCTTTTAGTGAAACTAGTTGAAGCGCTGATGACATGAAATAAAAATATTAAATGGCAATTGCAGGCTGTAATAGTGGTATTTTTTTGTTACATTTATGTTGCCATTGGTTTCTGAAGGTTAAAATATTTATTTAACAGCTCAGTGTTGAGTTTACAATAGCAATTTCAAATCTTTTTTCAACTGAATTATTTTCTGGACTCATCCATTAAGGATTCGCATTTTAAGTCCAACTCGGGCCCTTTTGGACTCGGACTCGATTGGTTAAGGACTTGGATTCGACAAAGGTGGACTCGGACCCAATACTAGTGGTTACTGCCAATATTGTGCAAGAAAAATGGGCTTAAGTTCAAGGTCAGAATCATGCATCACAGAGACACCTCTGTTTAAGGCAAACCCTTCCTCATATGTTTAACTATTTTCATAAATTTTAAATAGCACTTACGTATGAATACAGAGATGCACAATTTTGCTATTAAATCCTCACTACGCATAGGACCATAATACGCATAGGCCCATAATACGCATAGGCCCATAATACGCATAGGTCCATAATACGCATAGGCCTATAATAAGCATAGGTCTATAATACACATAGGCCCATAATAAGCATAGGCCCATAATACGCATAGGTCCATAATACACATAGGCCTATAATACGCATAGGCCTATAATATGCATAGGTCTATAATACACATAGGCCCATAATAAGCATAGGTCTATAATACGCATAGGTCCATAATACACATAGGCCCATAATACACATAGGTCCATAATACACATAGGCCCATAATACGCATAGGTCCATAATACGCATAGGTCCATAATACGCATAGCCCATAATACGCATAGCCCATAATACGCATAGGTCCATAATACGCATAGGCCTATAATACGCATAGGCCTATAATACGCATAGGCCTATAATACGCATAGGTCCATAATACGCATAGGCCTATAATACGCATACGCCCATAATACGCATAGGCCCATAATACGCATAGGCCCATAATAGGCATAGGTCCATAATAATCATAGGCCTATAATACGCATACGCCCATAATACGCATAGGCCCATAATACGCATAGGCCCATAATACGCATAGGCCCATAAAACGCATAGGCCTATAATACGCATAGGCCCATAATACACATAGGCCTATAATACCCATAGGTCCATAATACACATAGGCCCATAATAATCATAGGCCTATAATATGCATACGCCCATAATACGCATAGGCCCATAATACACATAGGCCCATAATACGCATACGCCCATAATACACATAGCCCATAATACGCATAGCTCTGCTAATATAAAATCTCCCATAAACATAATAATACAAATACAAGCTTGTGTGTGTGTGTGTGTGTGTGAGATGACAGCTGAATATATTGTTATGGCAGACTGCCACCACTTAGTGCTCTTTCCCAGTGAACCTCTTCATGTCATTTACATCCAGTAGCAATTTAAATATTTATGCTTTGATGTCACTTCACACCCATTGATTCGATTGTTTGACAATGAGGCATAAAAAGAAACACTCTGCAGTGGTATGTTAAATATCATGTGGTAGCAACTTAATTACTCGAAAGCTCTTTGTGTCAAACTGATCATCTGTTTCTAGAACGAGATCCAAATGGGATAAGCAACAGGTAATCCATGAACACGGGTCATGTTGCCCTAAACCAGATTTCTGGAAGAAATACAATTTTACCAGTGCACTTGTGGATTTCCTACTGACGGATTTCCTACAGAGAAACTACGTTTGTCCTAATCAGATTCAGACAGGATTTAGGGAGCTTTGGCACGTCAAAGAGAAGAAACTTCTTTTTCTAAAATGGAAAGACACATTTAGCAAAGTTAAGTGTTTTGACAAATTTGTTTTAATCTCACTTGCGATAAATATTTGCAGTGCGCTTGGCAAGATGTCCGAGGACCGGCTTACAGGTTTGAATCGTGTTTGTAGAGCAGAAGACGAGCGAGAGGGAGGATATGTCTCCTGCTCCTTCTCGGCCATCACCTCTTCAGGAATCCTGGAACATCTTTGGACGTGTTCCATTCCGAGCAGAACAGAGAAGGGCGTTAGTGGGCATTAGTAGACCCTTCGATCAATTAAACACACTCTTAAGAATTTGGATGTGTCATTACTGACATGTTTTCTCTAGGAGCAGCCCAGAGTTGATGTCCTTATAAGACCATGTACACTGCCATTCATTTGCACTTATCTTCCTCTTAATCAGTAAGTTCCTTCTGGTTTACAGGTATGGCAAATGATGGATTTCAACTTTAAGCCTGCATTTATATAACAACATTTTCAGATTCTATTAAAGTGCTTAAAATAGGTTTAATTAAAGACCAAAATGCTAAGTGTGTCTGGTTCATTTAACCAGTGGGGTCTGGTAACTTGATGAAAAAAAAAAATTTGTTCAAACAAAAATGTACCAAATTTTTAAAATGTTAAGGGTTGGTTGAAGTGCTTCACTGAAAACCCGAACAAGTTGTCTGTACTCAATTGATTGAGTAAACCAGTTCCCTCAATTTAACTGAGTAATAGAGTCTCCGCATTTCCATTCATATAGTGTATTTTATCATTTACTGACCAGGAATTAAACTAGGGTCATGGCAGTGAGAGCACTGAATGCTAGCCACTTAGTCCACCAGCGAAACTGTGTGCTTAAATAATTATGTTCACTGGGGAACTTCACACTTTTCTTAAAAAGATAAGATAAGATAATACTTTATTAATCTCCAGGTGGAGAAATTTGGGTGTCACAGCAGCATCAAGACATGTAGAGAAAATAATGGTAGTAAGGAGAAAAATGCAGGGACATATAAAGAATACAGTGGATACATATATAAATATATATAAACATAAGAGCAAACTATATAATGTACATATGAACAATATAAACAACAACAACAGTGTACAGTCCCAATATACGTATAGTCCACATACATGTCGCATTTGTACAGTACACACAATATACAAAATATTTATTTATTTATTTATTTATTTATTTATTTATTGGCAAAAAGTAACTTTATTTACAAAGCATCCTCCACATAATCGACATTTCTTTGTAAACACACACAGAATCGTCTCTCGTACTCATGATGAACTCTTGAACTTCAGTACACTGGTACCAGCAACAGAGGAGAAGAAGAGGACCGCCTTTTTCAATTATCCACCAATCCGTGCGTTAGTTCACTTGCTGCCAGGTAGAACTCCTCGCATGAGTTTGTAACACTTGAAATCTAAAGTTTATGTATTTTGTAGGTAAATAAGTTAAACATACTTAGATTTTTGTTTTGTTTTTTTATGAACCTTTCATATAATGTTTAGTCATGATTACTTGTACATGATTGTTTAAGTAAAGACAACATTAGGGTTTACAGTGTTGGGCTTGTACTTCTTTCACCAGCTTTTCCAAGAATAAACTATAAGCAATGTTTTTACAATAGTTTTAGAGGCTAGAGATGATAGCTAAAAGAAACTTTCAGTAATAATTCTCTAAAAGACGTTAACACTATCTGTAAGTCCTTTATGCCAGTGCTCGTAAAAGTGGGTTTAAGTGAGAACTACAGCCGTCTCGCTGATCTTAGTGTGAAATGCAACAGTTGCTCAAACGTTCGTGTTTTTGGATAATACGTTTGCCTTTGAAAATCCCATTGAAATTGAACAGAATCTGTCGGCATGTCAAGTTCTGTTTTCGTTTTGCGAAAACCATAGAACTAGAACCAAGTCAGGCTCACCAGAATCCCTTTAAGTATTTCATTACTAACAGCAGAGCTCACCTCTGCATGCTTGTATGGTCAACAGATGTTCAGCTGTTCAGCTTTCTTCAACTATTGTTCTGCTTCAAGCAAATCTGCTCTTCTGTGTTTTATGTGATAGTCAATGTGCGATTAAAACGATATCATTTCATTACCATACACGGAATTCACATTTTGGTCCTGTAATTTGTATTGGATTTGTCACAGCTGTATTATGAGGTCCTCTGATAATAAAGTTCCTTTCTTTTTGAACATATAGGCATAATTAAAGACATCATGGACTCAGCGTGGTGCTAATTAGAGCAAAGTGACTTCTGTTCATGTGTTTAATACTGTCACACGAATCTGGGTTAAATTACGTCATTTAATTGCAGTTAGTAAATAGTAAAAAACTTTAAGTGTCTATAAAAAACTGGGTTATTTATACCCTTATTATGTTAATTCCACTAGACTGTAATTTTAAATCAATAAACTCTTTTTTTTTGTTTTGTTTTGTTCTCAAAAATGTAAATGGAAAAGATAAAAGTTCTGTGAAGATAGAGAAGAACAGTCATTAGGGAGATTGTGTATTTGGGGTTCGAGAGTTTATTGGAAACTGGGGTGTGCTGGAAAAGTACTGTGGAATAGGCTTATATAATAGGCACATACAAAGAAATGCCGTAGAGCAAATATGCCTTCAAAAATAATGAAATTAAATGTTTCTCCACTGAAAGAAAATACTATAAAGAGCAGTAAACAGTAATAAATGAAACAAAGGCAATATTTAGTGTGACGAACCCTTGGCTTTTTTTTTTTTTTTTTTTAAAGTAGCCTCAGGTAGAATTAGTGCAGTTTTATAAAGAAATTTAAGTTGTAAAATGTAAGTTTTATTGAGCGTCTTGCAGAACCAGCCATGGTTTTTCTGGAGACCTTGACTGTCACACTTGCTTCTTTTTGCAGCAAAATCCAGCATCCTTCACTATGTTCTTTGTCTGAAATGTGTCTTGTACCACTTAATATGCTGCTTTCTTTACTGACATAGAAACATTTTTCTGGAAAAAATAATGTTGTTTCTAAAATGTTTTTGTACTCACTCGATAATGTAGAAGTAATAAAATAAAAATCTATAACACATTCACGTTATAGAACGTACATTCTAGAGGACCTGGGTTTACAGACTGGAGTCTACTGGAGAACGCGAGTGTGGTAGAACCTGAATGTTGAGGCACTGGCAAATCTGGGTGTATGGGCTGGTGTGTATTGGAGACATGAGTGTATGTGCTGGAGAACCTGAGTGTAGAGGCAAGGGTGTACTGGAGAACCTAAATGTACAGCCTGAAGGACCTGACTTTACAGGCTGCAGTCTACTGGAGGAACTGTATCTACAGGCTTGAGGACCTTAGTGCACAGGTTGGGTTGTATACTAAAAAACTTGTGTGTACAGGATGGTGAGTGAAGGAGAACCTGATTGTGCATCCCGGAGGATCTGAGTGGACAGACAGTAGGACCTGAATGTTCAGGTTGGTATGCGCTGGAGAACCTGGGCGTATGGACTGGTGTATAATTAAGAATATGAGTGTACAGGTTGGAGTGTATGTGAGGACCTTAATATACAGGCTAGAGAACCAGAGTGTATAGTGTGTACTAGAGAACCTCAGTGTACAGGCTGGGGTGTACTTGAGAACAGGAGAACTTGAGGCTAAGAATTTTTTATTAAAATTTTAAAAGGCCGTTGAAATCACACAGACTAAAACCGGCTTAAAGCTCATGTTGGCTGTCATGTGACCATAGGACTTCATTAGCGGCTAGATAGATGTACCGTCATGCGAAGTTGCGATTTAAGCAGTGTCGCCATGGAGCCGTCTCTGGTCTCTGCATGGGCCTTGTGGCTCCTGACAGCCATGCTTCAGTCTCTCTAATATGTGCTAATTGCATTCCCTCTTCCTCAGCGGATGGGAGGTATGTGGGTGTTATTTCTGCATGGCGACTCATCAGCACATTCCAACTCGAAAAGAAAAAAAAAACATGGCTATGTTAGTTTAAAAGGTATGGTCTAAACCAAACATTCACCATCAATAAAGAATAGGACAAAAGTGTCCTTGCTAGGCTTTGATCACAGGCACATTACAGTACCATTTTGAGGCTTGACCAAGGTAATAAAAAGCAAGTGCTCCTGACTTATAAATGAGAAAGTTGACTCACATTATTGTTTACAGCGGTCAGTGAAAATTACGTATTATTATGTATTTTTAACTCAAGATTGAGGGGGAAAAAGCACAGAAATGTCCACAGAAATTTTGTCCCCTGGAAAGAACAAAAGGCCTTAAAATTTCTCTCCTCTCCTAATTGGAAGGGGAAGAAACTAACAATGGCTGTTCCTGTCAATGCTGCTGAATATAGTGACTGCAAAAATATCTCCTGGACTAGTTCTTATATGGTCAGTTCACATCTCACAATCAGTTCAATCAATTGTAACAATAGGACCAGTTTGAATCTAAACCAACCTGTGCCAATAGCTGTATTTAAGTAGTGAAGAAGGAGTGACAACCGTATCACTTTAGTGTGAATGTAACCATGTTTGTTTGGCTTCGTAGTTCTTCTAACAAAACACCGTCCACATCAAAGATTCCATTTTTGGTTGGCAAAAAGAAGCTGGGTGATAAATCATATGCCTGTTTATTTTTTTCACAAATACCTACAACGAACTGAGTCAACATTATGTCATCAGTGATGGAATTCAAGGTATTGGCTTTGGCACTGTGGAACAAAGAGCGACACATGACATTCGAATTTAAAGGCAGGCCTGCCTTCTCTCATTACAGGGACTCTTTACATGGAGCCTATTTATGTAGTGGCCTGGGGAAAAAAAACAAAAACCTTTGGTTTCTTAAAGTTGAGATGTCAAAATACAGTATATTACAGGCAGAAAAAAACAATGGTAAAAACTAATTTTTTGGCCGTTTGCCAGAATTCAGCGACATCCAGTGGGTTTTCCCAAATGCCATGAATATACTTTTTAATAAGGTTTATTTTTTCTTAATGTATTCTATAAGATTTGAAATGTCACTTTATTTCACAATATAGTCCATGCTTTAGGATGAAAATCTAAATGTTATCTAAATGGGGCAGTGGCGGCTTAGTGGGGGGCAGTGGCGGCTTAGTGGGGCGCAGTGGCGGCTTAGTGGGGCGCAGTGGCGGCTTAGTGGGGCCAGTGGCGGCTTAGTGGGGCCAGTGGCGGCTAAATGGGGGGCAGTGGCGGCTTAGTGGGGGGCAGTGGCGGCTTAGTGGGGCGCAGTGGTGGCTTAGTGGGGCCAGTGGCGGCTTAGTGGGGGGCAGTGGCGGCTTAGTGGGGGGCAGTGGCGGCTTAGTGGGGGGCAGTGGCGGCTTCGTGGGGGCAGTGGTGGCTTAGTGGGGCGCAGTGGTGGCTTAGTGGGGGCAGTGGTGGCTTAGTGGGGGGCAGTGGTGGCTTAGTGCTTAAGGCTCTGGGTTACTAATCAGAAGGTCGGGGGATCAAACCCCAGCACTGTCAAGCTACCACTGTTGGGCTCTTGAGCAAGGCCCTTAACCCTCTCTGCCCCAGGGGTGCTGTATCCTGCGCTCTGACCCCAACTTCCTAACATGCTGGGGTATGCGAAGAAAAGAATTTCACTGTGCTGTCCTGTATATGTGACCAATAAAGACTCATTATGTTAGGCAGAAACTGATTTTTCATCTTCTATGGTTGTTTACCAGAACTCAGCCACAGCGACATCCATAAGCTTTTCCCAGACCTCAACACATTAAAAAATTTCTGATGCTTAATCAGCCTTATGCTTTATTTTCATGGGACCAGTCCTTACTATTGACTGCAAACTGAATTTGCCAGTGTTATGACTGATTATCTGAGTTGCTATGAACATTTCATTTACACCATTGGTGCCAAAGTGAATGAGCTAGCTCGAAAAAGGTTAGTCTTGTCCACAAAACTGATTCTGAGTTCTTTCAGGTATGTTTAGTTGGACTATGGCTTAAAAGATACTGTAATTAGGTTCGTGTGTCTTAAAAATAACATTTGTTCACCAGAATTTTTTGGCAGTTATTGGGACTAGGATCACACCAGAAAACGAATTCCTGAAGGAAAAAGCTGAAATAATAATAATAAAAAATAATTGTAATATACAATGAAACTGAGCGAGTCATCTAAAATGGTCATAATAATGACTCAGACTTTCCAATACTTGATGCTGACTCACACTTTGAATAAATGTACCTGAATGTGTTGTTTCTTTCTCACATACTTATTAGCTCCCAGGCTGGTTGTTTTGGTCGTTCTACTGTGTCCAACTCAAACTATGTAAACATCTGGATCATCTGAAGATCTGCTTACAAAATCCTACCATTCAATTCTGAGGAGGGAAAAAATAAGACCTCAAATTTCCATCTTTCAATGGCCTGTTGTTCATTCACAGTATTATGTTTGAGAATTTGCAGTGTTTGGTTGTAGCTGAAGACGGATATCTTTCTTTTCTTTTCTTTTCTTTTTTTTTTACCACCACAAACTCCACTGGGCAAACCTGTATCAGCATGGCTTGTAGTGGAGGAAAAACTTCCCGCAAGCCATTTAAAATCCAAATGTATTGCAATAGTAACTGTAGATGAACTGCAGATGTGCAAGTGACATAGCCAAAAAATCTCCAAGGTGTTATTACATGAAATAACTAGTTTGTCGGAGGTAGTCTTATCTAAAGCAGGAACAAGTAAATGATGAGCAGTCTTTGTGCTGTTCAGTCTTTCCTACCATGTTATTACCAATAGAAGGGTAATAAGGAGAAAACTGCAGTTTTTTTTTTTTTCGTCATTGGAAACAAACATTAATTTGAAATGTGTTTGTCATCAAACCAAGTCCCGCTGGAGCCCCTGTGATGACTGTTGTCTACCAGAGAACTTTAATAATAGGGTAATTCAGTCATATGGTCACTAAAACTATGTTCACATGGAGGTTGTTCAAATCCTTAATGTGTTATTATTACATAGCAATTACCAGTAGTACGTTATTTATTATGCAACAGTCATCAGTCATGTCTTTTTTCTTTCTTTCTTTTTTTTTCCTTTCGTTTCCTTACTTGTTGCTTTTTTGTCGATTCTTTTATACGAGTTCAATAAATGAAATAGAACTAAGACGTGCCATCTGTAACTATTGTGTTTTAGTGATGTGTTTCAGATGCTTCCCGGGTTACACAAGTTAAATTAGTATATATTTCCCATTTATGCCAAATGTTAACATGAGATCTCATGAAATATAAACAGATAAGGGCGATGTGATTATTACGGATGATGTTTGAGTTCATAGTCATAAGAAAGTCATGAGAAAAGCATACAAACGCTAACGTAATGCCGAACCTTAACTTCAACCTTCATATCATTTCTTACAACCTTAGTCCTACAAATCGGTATAAATTTGCGTCAACACGATGTCGTGATTGCAAATGAAGAGTTTGTATGAGCCAAGTTGTGGGAGAAGTTAAGAATTGCTATTCTTAGGCTTCAAATTCAACAAAATCATTTCCACTGCTAAGTTCGCTTACAAATCTGCTTCAAAATGAGGTTGGCTAAACAACTCTGCATTTGTGCCTGATAGTTTTTATTTCGTAGTCACTGATCCACCACAGAGCCCATCATCAGCTTTGAGTGGTCCAAATTTAATGCAAGTAAGAACATTTGAAGATTTATTTTAAGCCTACTGAATTACAGGCTCTGTGCTGCTAGTGTATCACAAAGTCCTACAACCCTTTTGTGGCACTGGCCACTTTGAAGTCTCTGTTGAAGTGTTTGCTTCCAGCCTGAATTCTGACATTTTCATCTGAACATCAAAGTCAGCATTTTCCATGTCATCCTACTTTCCTTTAAATTGTTTACTGTTCCATTGCTCATTTCCGATTGAAGACTAACATCGAGAAGGGCTCATAATGTTTCTTTAAAGATCCAAGGATTTCACTTTTCACACTGGAGGGATTGAGAGCCAGTCAGTATTGTTAAAATGTGATTATTGTTTATGTAACAGCATGACACACCATACTTTTTTTAATCTGTTTATAGTTACATTTAATGTTGTGGAACATCTGCGAAAAAAGTTAGTTCCTGTTATCATTTACATTAAAGCCGCTACTATAAGCAGTCTTTCTCTCACTTTCCTTAATGATTCCCTAGATTTTATACAGCACTTTTCTAGGTACTCAAAGCACTATACATTTTATGGGGGGGGATCTCCTTAACCAACACCAGTGTGTAGCATCCACCTGGATGATGTGACGGCAGCCATAGTGCACCAGAACGCCCACACACATCAGCTATTGGTGGAGAGGAGAGAGTGATGTAGCCAATTCAGGGATGGAGATTATTAGGGGGCCATGATAGAGAAGGGCCAATGGGGGAATTTCACCAGGACATCAGGGTTATACCCTTACTCTTTACAAGAAGTGTCCTGGGATTTTTAATGACCACAGAGTGTCAGGACCTCGGTTTAACGTCTCATCCGCAGGACGTTTGAACAGACTCGCCTCTCCTTTTTTCCCTTAAAGTTAATAAGACAAATGTCAAATCTTAATTTGAATTCATTACCGATCCAGGTCCATCACAATCCCACATCCAAATCTATCCCAGACATTATATACGTAGATGTCACTTGCATGATTACAGACTGCACTTGTCTAACCCTCAGTCAACTAAGTGTATTTAAATTTTACTCGCTTCCATTCTTACAAGGTTTTTCAATTCTTTCAAGTTCGACTTTTGCTTTCGGACCTACGTTCCTCTGTCTTCTTGGTCTATTAACCCCTGCCTGATCTATTAACCCATGCCTGATGTATTAACCCCTGCCTGATCTATTAACTCTGGATAACTCTGAACAAACCTCTCCTTTGTGACAGCAAAAGATTTCAGCTTTTCACATTACTGAGAAACCACAAAGCCCAAACTCCTCTCTCCTGAAGACTTTGTTGTGTTGGAAAACGTAAAATTACAGCTTTACCTGGAGAATCCTTCCATAAATGTTAAATAAACATCTCCTTACAGAAAACAACACAGTCATCCATCCATCCATCCATCCATTTTATATACCGCTTATCCTACACAAGTTCATGGGGGAAACACTGCACGGGGTGCCAACCCATCGCAGGGCACAATCAACCTACAACATATTTCTTTGGACTAGGGGAGTGTGACAAGGAGAAGGGAGAATCCGGGTCGTGAAGATGCACACCTGGCACTGATTGGGCTAATCAGTGGTAGAGCGAGAGATAAAGGAAAGGCTGGAAGAGCCACTGAGGGGAAGAGAAACACACGTGCACTTTGTGTTACGTTTGTGTGTTATATTATATGTTTGAGTTTGGTTTATTGTTAAAGTGTATGTTTATGTTGAGCTGGTCCCCTGCCTCCTCCTTGCCCGACTTTAAAGATTGTTAACCAGGAAACCAGAGTTCCAGAATTCCTCACACACAGGGTAAAGGCGGGAATCAAACCCCCGACCCTGGAGGTGCAAGGCAAATGTGCTAACCACTAAGCCACCAAAACGAACAGCAAGCGCATTAACATAAACCTTTCAGCCAGGAACTATTGTCAGTGCTGCTCTTATAGAAAATTAATCAACTCCTTCTGACCAATCAGATTTGAGAACTCAACATAGGTCCTATAAAACTATGTAACGTTAAAATAGTGATAATGCGGACACTCTCTAGTAATATCTGGAGGACAGGGTTCAGGTACTGTACAAATATATGGCTTATGCTGAATACGACACTGATTGCAAATTTTAAATGTGTAAATATGTCATCTAAAATACCTGTTCAAAAGCGTCCTTGAGCCCTAAACACATTGTTTTCATAGCATTTGGAATAGGGTTTGTATGAATCACAGAGTTGGATTTCTTCTCTGAACGGGGGGATTAGAGGAAAAAATGCACTGGCATTCCAGAGATGGTGCTGTGGAAACGCTGGAGCCAGCCGTCGTAATGGGTCAGTTACTTCTGGACAGGTGATGAGCACAAGGGAAGAAGTAAAGAACAAGTCTGAGAGAGCCGACTCGGCTCTCACGACGCCTGTACGTTTCAGATTTACCATAAGAAAGTTCTAGGTCTTTTCTACCCTGTGGTGCGGATCATATTAAACATCGGGGTTTCATTTGAAAAGGCAGGTTTGATCTGACAGCTGTGCTTACCCTTCTCCACAGGACCTAAAACACACTTCGCACCACAGCTGAGGAAATAGAAAAAGAATTTAAAAAACTAAAAAAAAAAAAAAACTATGAGCATTTTTTTTGATGGCATGGAGAATAGAGAACACAGGACCCTGCGTGGGTATTTAATCACTTTTGTGCCAACACAGTCCACCGTTTGATCTCTTTCTTCCTTCTCAGACACGAGGGCAGAGAGATTAAAGTTGGCCCGCGTCTGTGATATGGAAAAAAGGAAAATAAACAATAGAGCGTACTCGAGTCTGAGTTATACAGAGATATTTTGAATCCTTGTAAAAATCTGACCCCTTTGACCTTTTGTTCTCAGAACTGAGGCCATACCTCCTCGTAAGGTGAGTACCTGGGGGTAAGGGCAATAGAGCCAAACCGAGGGAGCGGTTTGATAGAAAACTCTATCTGACAAGCAGAACAATGCTGGGAAGTCCAGCAAGGTCGTCCCCGACTGAGTTCTCTCACAGTACGTCTGTGAGAAAAAAAAAAAAAAACAGAAACAGAGGAAGCAAATTAGCTCTCATCCGTCTTGCCGGGGGGCTTCTCATAAGTGCTAGATTAATTTCTTATTGTTAGAAGTGAGTCACCTTGTGCCGATTAATCATATTTACTCGAATGCATGAAATACTGATACCGCAAGATTTTTTTTTTTTCAATTCCAGTGATATTATTTTGCTACAAACAGGTGAACATCCATTTTTATCCCATGTTCACACTGTAAAACCGGATAAGTTCATTTAACTCAAAAAATTTGAGGAAACTAATTAACTCAAAATTTCTAAGTTGATAAATCAATTTCTTTAAGGCAAATACACTTAAATATAACAAGTTTGAGTTCAATTTTTGTTATATTTAAGTGTATTTGGCTTAGAGAAATTGATTCATCAATAAGTTAAATGAACTTATCCGGTTTTACAGTGCAGTTATTGTGTGCTATGTTAGCTCTTCGCTAGCTCTTCACTGATAACTAGCTTAGGATCAACTTGCTATCATTGATTTTCTTGTAAATTTTATTGGTACAGCACTTTTAACAATAGACATTGTCATTAAGAGAATTTACAGAAATATGGATGTTGATTTAGGTCCCTAATGAACAAGCCAGAGACAACAGTGGTGAGGAATTACTCACCGAGATGACATGAGGAAGAAATCTTGAGATGAAGACTGAAAAGGGAACCCATCCTCTTCTGGGTGATACCAGGTAGTGATATTATAAATCATTATAGTACGCAGGTGTGGAAGAGTAAAGACAAACAGTAGGTTGTTTTTTTTTGTATGTGTAAGTATCTTTCTTTTTCTTGGAATGTAAAATTTTTAAAATAATGTGCAATTGCAAAATGTCTGAAATTACATTGCCGTATGGCAACAATTACATTTTACCGTTTAACAGAATACTCAATATATATATATATATAAACTTGTTTAAATGACACAAATGAATTTTACCTTATCTCGATAGCATTTACATTTTTTCCTTTAAGTAGTTTTGCTTAGATATTGAAAAATGAATCAAATTTTGAGAGCCCTCCGATGACGACCTTCACTACGCCATGTGATTGCCGAGAAGGAAGTACAAACAGCACTTCCCGGTCATTTGACATGGGATTATTTTGTTATGTCAAAGTTAAAGCCCCCTTTTCATATTACATTGGAAAATAGTAGTTTTGTTTTATCAAAAAATTGCAGATTAATTAAAAAATTAATTGTTGCCGTATGTCAACACCATACTGTAAAGGGTTAAGTGTGTTGAAAGTATGTTCAGTATGAGTATACTTAATTGATCCCGCGAGGATCAATTGTTTTGTCCTTTAATGAGCACAGGACAGTATTTATGATTAGAGCAGCAGTTCTTAGGTAGAATTCTACAGTATCCAGGTGAAATCCACTGAAGAAAGGGTGAGACTTGAGCGTTTTTGGGGAATCTTTAAGGTCCGTATGAGACCAGTGATAGCAGCACAGTGTGAGTCACAAGTGCAGAAGTAGAGCATCTAGGCGAGAGCAGCCAAAACAGTAGAAATGTGTCATTTTTCCCATCCTTCTCATAGAAAAAAAAAATGTTGTTTTTTTTCTCCTAGTATTCAACAGTACAAAAACAGCATGCCATTCGCTTTCTAGGGCACAGCTGGGCCACGGGGAGTGGTGTTGTGGTCAAAACCCCATCATTGCCCTCTCGCACATGGCTGCTTGCAGGCCTGTGTTTAAGCTTCCTTCAGAGGTGTCCCAATTGTTTACTCACAAAACATGTGCTGACAAATAGACATGGCTCTGAACACAATTGTACGTGGTTTTGCTGAACTTTATTTGAAACAGAACAGAGCTTATTTTTTCCACTTGACAATGACATGCCCTTTCTGTAAGAGAATCGGTCAGTTATATTTTTCACAACATCTTTCCAGTATTTACATCGCAATATTTTTTAAATATAAAATGCTTCCAGTTGATGTTTTTAACCCCTAAAGCTCTCACAAACAGTCAGCAGGCCAATAAATAATAATAGTATTAATAATAATAATAATAATAATAATAATAATAATAATAATAATGACTTTTATTCATTATTGTCACTGGGAATAAATCCATTGACTAAATTGATGCCCTAATTAATGCCATATTTAATGTTTGTGGTGGTTAACTGGCAAAATTCATTAGTCAGTCTTAATAGTGGGTGCCAATATTTACACTTGGAGACCTGAATTCATTTTGTATTCACCAGTATTAATGTGGCATATGCTAATTTGTGCTCATTTGTGTTTTTTAGTCAGGGATGGAATAAATAATAATTAATGAAGTGTTTAGTTATTATTTAATCAAAAATCACTTAATACAAGTGTTAATAATTTATAATCTATTAATGCCTATGGTTAAGGAAGCTTTAATATAAAGAGTTCATGTAGTTAATGAATAATACACTTCATATTTAATATTACATTTAATTGATATGACTAAGTCTCAGTTCCTTAAAAACCTCACCAGTAGTTGATGGAAAAGGCATCCACCGTGTGCTCTAATGGATTTACGGTAAAATGTGGGTGTCATTATTCGGTAATACCATTGTTTGGACGACAATAACATAGTAAGCTTGGGAACTTCAGCCCATCTTTGTTCTTTGCCATCGTTCCTTTCCCAGGATGTCCTTCACAAAAATTACAGAGGGGCCGAGCAACTGACACACTCTATTACAGCTTACAAGACACAGATGTGATCGACAGGAATAAGGAAGGAAAGAGAGAGAGAGAGGGGGGGGGGGGGGGGCTCATTTAACTTGTTAATTTGATATTCCTGGAAATACTTTGTGATTCTGCATTGTCTGTGGTAATACAAATGAGACTACTTAGAGACTACAGTCTATAAAGAATGCTGTTTAAAAAAACGAAAAAAAATGATATATACATATATAGACATTTGGATACGCAAACATTTGATCATCTCTGAAACAGTGCCTATTGATGAAGTTGATATACTTGAACCAAACCACAAGGAAAATTTCTTTTTAGATGTGATATTCTTCAGTGGAAAAAATACAGTAAGTATACCCTTGGCCTCAGAAGCTAGTATTGCCCCTTAGAAATAACTTTTTGTTGACATTTTAGATAATTGTCTATCAGTCTCTGACAGCAGCTTGATGGAATTTTTGACCACTCTTCCATGCAATATTCTTTCAGTTGCAAGATGTTTGAGGGTTTTCTTACATACCCTTACTGCCTGTTTCAAATCCCAACACAACATTTCAATGGGATTTCAAAGGCCATTCCATAACCTTCAATTTCTTCTTTCTGAGCCATTCCTTGGTGGATTTGCTAGTGTGCTTAGGATCATTATCCTGTTTAAAGGCCCGCTTTCAGTTCAGCTTCAACTTCCAGACAGATGGCCTCACATTATCTTCAAGGACTCTTTGATATGATGTAGAATTCATAGCTGAATCAATGAATGAAAGCTGTCCAGTCCCTGAGTCAGTGAAGCAACCCCAAACCATAACATTTCCGCCACAGTGCTTCACAGTTGGTATGAGGTGCTTCTCCTTAAAAGCTGTCTTTGGTCTGTGCCAGACATGTCTGCTGTTACTGTGGCCAAACAACTCCATCTTTGATTCGTCTGTCCAGAGCACATTATTCCAAAAGGCCTGGTCTTTGCCTAAATTTTGGGGGTTCTTGAAGACTTCTTTTTGCATCAGGAGATCTGCTCTTGGGCTAAATTTGCTGGGACGGACAATCCTGGACAAATTGGCAGTCATTTGAAATCTGTGCCACTTGTAGATGATTTTCCTTACAGTCGAATGATGTATTTCAAATCATTTGGAGATCTTTTTAAATCTGTTGCCAGACTCATAAGCATCCACAACCTTTCTTTCTGAAAGCCATACAGAACTCTTTAGATCTTGGCATGATGACACCACACACCTCAATAACAAAGGGAACACCAGACACTAGATATGAGAGGGGTATAAATAAGACGGTTCCACCTGCACTCCCTAAGCAGGTTCTAATCACTGGCAAACAATCTTGACCACCTGATTCTAATTTTATGGATTTGAACATGTGATAAATGTAGGGGTGTACTTACTTTTTCCATGTGACTGGGTTTTTTTTGTTTGTTTGTTTGTTAATTTAAATAGTGAAAATTACTAGAAAATGTCAGTTTTATGTGCCATTTGATAAAGTGTATCATCTTTATTTATAGGCACTGTTTCAAAGAGGAAAAATCCCTATCTATTGGAAATCTCCTATTTAGATTACAAAGACATTAACATGAAAGTAAGACATTTTGGGGCTCTATTTCTATAAATATTATGGAGAGTTCTGCTAATTTAGATGTAGATAAGTTCTATAAAAAGGTCTGGGTGAATTGGACATCCGTTATTAAACAGAGAATGAACAGAACATGAGGGAAAAAAAGGAACAGGAACAATTATTTGAAATATGACTAGTTAGTTATAAGTCCAGCATTGAAGATGCCGAGTCAGAGTCTCACCGAAGTTCTCCACACAGGCGTCAATGCAGTTAGTGGAATGGAAGAGGAGACGTCTGGAGCCTGCCACACATTACTCAAGCTACATTTGGCTGTTGAGTTCTCCAAAGGCGTGTTATTTCTGTTCTATTTAGAAGCAGCCAAAAGGTCCAAAGTCTGAGTATAGCTGCGAAAACAGTTCATTTTTCACCTCCTGTGACTGGAATCTGTCCTTTCTGTTAGGCTTTTTGGTATAATAACATTACAAAACGAAACTTTGATGTACCAGAAGTCACACCAGAGATCCCGCTATCACTGACTATATCTTGATCCAAAAAAAAGTTTATTAGGTTGCAATATTAAGAATTCTGTTTTCCTCCAGAAACCTGTATACAGACATGTGGTGTGAAGATCCAATCAGATCTTCACGGTCAAGATCTTCAACCATCAAGATTCTGAGCTTGTGGCCAGTTAAATTGCACAAAAGAATTTGTGGGCCATGGGCCCTGCATCTGAGAGTGAAATTGCTGGATTAACCTGTTCTTCTGGAGTTCTGAAAAACATCTAGTAATGGCAATTTAGGCAAACCACATTTTGACCAAAATTGTGTTTATTGCCAATAATATACACTATATGGCCAAAATTATATGGACACCTGATCATCACACCCATATGTATTCCTTCCCCAAAAGCACACAATCGTATAGAATGTCTTTGTGTGCTGTAGCATTACAATTTCCCTTCACTGGAACTAAGAGGCACAAACCTGCTCCAGGAAGACAATACCACTGTGCACAGAGCGAGCTCCATGAAGAATGGTTTGCCAAGGTTGGTGTGGAAGAACTTGTATGGCCTGCACAGAGCCTTGACCTCAACCCCAATGAACACGTTTGGGAAATGGAACATCAACTTCCCCAGGCCTCCTCACCCAACATCTGATATCACTAATGTGCTTGTGGCTGAATGAACACCCCACAGCCCCACAGCTGATCAGAAGGTCGTGAGTTAAAGCTGTTACTGCTGGGACCTTGAGCAAGGCCCTTAACCCTCAACTGCTCAGTGCTCTGTAAATGAGATGAATGTAAGTTGCTCTGGATAAGGGTGTCTGCCAAATGCTTTAAATGTAACAGCAAATGGGGACTAAATCTAGAATGGGATATGGATGTGATGATCAGGTGTCCATGAACCTTTGGCTATATAGTGTATTTTTACACTTCAACTTTAAGAAAACAAATATAGTTGAGCAAAGTTCAAACAAAACAAAGACAAGGGCTTGCACACTGTACAGATGAAAAACCCATCTGAACAGAACAAAGGGTGTTAATTAGTGATTATTTCCCCACCAATGTTAGTGTGAACAGAATTCAGTGGTCATGAAGAGATAATCAGTGTAACTGGAGTGACACCTTTAAATGCGTTTTTAACTTTGTTTTGGAAGCTGCTATCTTTTACTAACAGTAATTTAAGAGTAAAGAAAAATTCCTATAAAGTGTCAACCAATTGTCTTTTATTTTTTTTTTTTAGCGACTATAGTGACTCCATCCCCTGCTTATAAGAGCATGCAATTAAATTCTGGTGGTCCATTTGTGTTCAGAACTATTAAGAAATAATATACTGTGATACATTATGAAAAGCCTATACAACCAAATAAATGATTTAACACCTTCAGACTAAAGTGGTAATCAAACGTGTACCTTCCATAACTCAATAAGTCTAACAATAATGATAAAGAATCAATTAATTAAAGATATTTCCTTTCTTCCACATATATATTTATGAAATACTTCCATATGAATTTATATTAAGCCTTTATGAACTTACACACAGTATATAAGCCTGTCATAAATTCCCCAGCATCATTTTAGAAAAGATTTATTCAATGCCGATGAAAGTGCTATAAATACCCCATGTAAATAAACAAATAAACACAAGATTCAAATAAACTAAAGATTTAGAATGAATAAAATACGATCCATTTTTCATGCCTAAACCAACCCAAATAATCCGAGGTCACGTGACATGGCAAAACCACCAAGTATGTGTAGGTTACTGCAGCAGCAAGACTTTTGTTTGGGGGAAATTATGCTTTTCAACAGTCACAGCTATTTATAATCAGCAGCTGGAAGTGTGGGGAATCTGCAAGGCAATTATGACAGGAAGTGACCCATGTCCATGTTTACAGTTCTCAAAGCAAGGCGGAGAGGAGTACATTGTGCAACAAATGAGTCAAAACTATCAACCCCGAACACCCCCCCCCCCCCCCCCACGGCCATACCACCGACCCCCCACCACCCAAACATCAAGTGTGCAAAATTTCTGTATTCCACCACCCGTGAAATTGGAAAGGAGGATCGAGGATGCAGGGTTCACAGTTTAAGAGTTGTATTCCTAATTAAATGTTGTATTGCTAACAACAACAAAAACTTCAAAACTTTATTAGGAAAGAAAGCATACATCTGCTTTTAATCACAGTTGACGGGACATCGTCCCCTGTGCCACGCTTATGTAATGTGGTTCATTGTGGGTGGTTTCATACTTGTGACTGCAATTGATGGTTACCAGTTAAACATTTTATTCTTAATTAGCTAAATATTTACAAATGATGTCATTATGTGGCAAAGTCAAGGCCAGTTTCTGATTCCGCTTTGATCAGGGTAACAGTTAATCACTTAGTGTTGGCTATATGCAAAAATACAGCCGTTACTGTGCAATTAGACCATAAGTTTACAAACTGCCATCAGAATCAGACCATCAGCGTTGGCCCTCGGCATAATCGAAAGCTTGTTCCGAGAAAGTCCAAAACGCTCTGCGGGCCAAACGATGGCTAGAACACTTGAGACACTTTCTAATTCAAGCATGGTTATAAAACCAAAGGGTCAAACAAACAGTAACACCACTGGGCGACTAGGAGAACTTGCCAAGCTGTTAAACAGAAACAGATGGAATGGGGAGTCCAACAGAGGAACATATAATTAGGGAAATGGCTGCATGAAAAACAACAGCTCAGACTGGACATGATGCACAAATGAGTGTTATTAATTATTAATTACAATCTTTTTTTTCGATTTGTTTATATATGTCCGTGGAACAATATACACATATACACTAGGGGGTGTGACTATAACACGTTCCTTATAGATAAGGTCTTTTTTTCATAGTTATTCTAAACAGAATTAATATAAAACCATGAGAACTCATGAGCGGCTATTTCCAGTTTCAAAGAATGGTTGGCAAATTAAATAACTAAAAAAAAGTTCTCAGGCACCTTGTGTATTTAAGGCGTGTTTGTATGGTTGCCATTGGAAATGGTAATGGCAGTAAAGTTGGTGTGAGTGGCACTAGTGCCATGGTACACTGAAAACCATTTTAAAGCAATGTGTGCAATTTTACTAGTTAGTATTTCCATGATTGCCAAGAAAAATATGCATTTACTCATGTTGCTTTTCACAGAGCCTTTCCTGCACTCTCTCTCTCTCTCTCCACAAATTATTGGCACAGCAGCCAATAATGGTGCACCCAGAGATCTAAATTACTGATCTTGCTTAACAGAGTTGTTTCCTCCATTAACATTTGTACCCTCCATGAACCTCTTACTCAAATTGTCACCATCAATCATGGCAGTAAAGAATATCCTTACAGCAAGTTGATGAAAGGATGTTCTCTTTAGCTGCTTGCATTTGAGCACAACTGAATCGTTCAGTGACAACAAAATGTACCGGCCTCTTAAAGAAGGCAAATTCAAAGCACATGGACTTAAATGCGAAAAATGGGTCTTTGCACAGTCCACTGTATTATAAGATGAAATTATGGTGAACCGATACAAACACTGAAAATAGCATTGCTGATGTGGTGTAGTTGATCTTCCTGTGAAAGGAACCAGAAGGATTAGGAGGCAGACATTACTGGTCAAATCATCGAGCCAAAGCCTCAGAGAGAGAAAGAGAGAAAAAAACCTCAAAGCAAACCCATGAAGAGAACGCAGCGATCAGCTTTTCTCCATCCAAATCCATCTAATTCTCTCCAGAGGTGGAAAGTACTTAAGTAATTGTGCTTTGTTACTTTATATTATAGAGTATATATTTAAGGGGAGGGTTCTACTTATACCTGCACTCATACTCATCCAAGTGCATCTTCCAATCCATAAAAAGGTTCTTCTGTGCATTTGACTTTATTTATTAAGCAAGCAATAAAGCATTTAGGAGCATGCTGTTGCAGGAAAAAAAAATCATCAAAAAAATCAAAAAAATGTGATGTAACCCGACACAAAGCGGATTCAATGTTACCACAACGAAGATTATTATTTTTTCCAATTTTAATTTTCTTACACCGTAGCTACGGAAGATCAGAAAGGTCATGTGGGTTTTTTTTTTTTTTCTTGTTATCTCGACATAACAAAAGTTGTTCTCTCAATATCACAACTCATTTTGCTGTGTCGAAATGCATTATTAGGGTTGAAGGGTGGATTAGTGGCTAGCTCACTTGCCTCGGACCTCCGGGGTTGGGGGTTCGATTCCTCCCTGTGCCCTGTGTGTACGGAGTTTGCATGTTCTCCCTGTGTTTCAGGGGTTTCCTCCAGGTTTCCTCCCCAGTCCAAAGATATGCATTGTAGGCTCATTGGAACATCAAAAAAATGATCCATAAGCTGTGAATGAGTGTGTGATTGTGCCCTGTGATAGGTTGGCACCCTGTCCAGGATGTCCCCCCGGCTTGTGCCCCGAGTCCCCAGGGATTGGCTCCAGGCTCCCCGTGACTCTGTGTAGGATGAGCGGTAAAGAAAACGGATGGATGGATGGATGGAAATGCTTCTGAGAAACCACAAAACACAAAGCCCTCTGTCCTGAAGACTGTATGGCTTTTTCTCTACTGTTCCAAAGAGCGGACACTGGAAAATCCTTCCATAAATGTTAAATAATCTTCTCCTTACTATTCACCTACTATTAGGACGGTAAATGGCACACTTATATAGCGCTTTTACCCAAAGCGCTTTACGCTGTGCCTCATTCACCCATTCATACACACACTCACACACCAATGGTAGCAGAGCTACCTTGCCATCGGCGCTAACTTGCCATCGGGAGCAACTGCGGCATGTGGAGTCAAGCGGGCCAGGAATCGAACCGCCAACCCTACGATTAGTGGACAACCCACACTACCACCTGAGCCACAGCCGCCCGGATTAACTACGCTTTGCTAAATAACAGCATGTTTTATTCAGTTTGTTACTGGGCTTAGATCATATGGCGCTATACAAGTCTGCTATGCAAATCCCTGTGTAAAGTTGTTAGAAATGATAATGATAATGATACATTTAATCATCAGTATTCCTTACCATCTATGGTACACCCTTTGGACGCCGTCCCTACTGAAAGCAGTGCATTATGGGACTTTATGAGCACACTCGATAATCATCGTTATGCTTTTGTAAATGGATATAAATAGTTAAAACAGTGCAGTGTATTGTTAATAGTGTGCAGTTTCAGACCTTCCCTAACTAGTGCACTATATACTGTAGAGAAAGATTTTCCTCACTAGTAAGTCAGCAGTTGGTTTTGCTTTATGTTTACTTCGTAAAGTTATCGCACACAGTACCTTACACAAACACTGTCGTTTCTCGGGGTGTTGAAAGTAAGGTTAATATTTTCCCATCCTCCCTTTCAGGCGTATACTCTTCGTAGGTGATCAAATTTGTTTCAACAGTCCTTATTGTTTTTTTCTGGGGAACCGATACAGAACGTGAGAAGGTGTCGCTCTTCCATAGATCAACATTTAGTGGTTTTGGAAGTCGACATGTGGCCTGGTAAACAGGTGTCCGTTTTTCTTTTTCTTTCCGTTTGTATTTGTTCCTCAGTTCCACAGCTCATCCTTTCGGTATTTGGTAACATTTGAGCGAGTGCAATTCTGCAGTAAGGCACTATCATTACCAGCCATTTGTAACAACAGTAATATATCTGTATAAACATGATAAGACTGATCCTGCGGGCATGATGTCACCAAGCAGACGCTTGGATCTGACCTCATAGCACTTTATCACTGTGAAAACACTTAAGCTGAGATGTTAGCAGTGTGTTTTAACCCCGCTCTCATATATCATGCATTGTTATTTCTTCGCCACATTCTCCTTATAATAAGAACTATCTGGATTTGATAAAGTAGTCCCGTACGTATAATACTGGAATACAAATGCATATTTCATATAAGAGAGAAAAACAAAACAAGAGGGGCAAGAGCACTGACAGAAAAAAAAATGAAATAAATAAATAAACGAATAAATAAAAAAGGATGTTGTTGTGCTTTGAGTTTTAAACACAATAATGGATAATTCGATTAGGTTTTTTTTTTTTTTTTAATGTGGTGAAATTTGCCACATTACGTAAGGACGAGTCGAGAATTCGAGAACAACACGCTAGACACTCGTACTCTGCGCTTGAGGAAGAAATGATAAATTCAATTAATGAGATAGATAAATCAAAGCAATAAATTGAGTACTCCTAATTCAATTACGATTCTGTCAGTGTAGAAAAACTCGTTCTCCATCCAACATCAGCTTACAACATACCACACCGCTGGATACATGAACAGGAAATAAGCATGACTAATGTCATATGAAATTAAAAGCACTATTGCAGCCAACTTTGACTACGTTCACACTAGCCATAAAAATAAATAAATAAATAAATAAATAAATAACTACGTGTTGCCTGGATCTGTTTAGGGTGATATGAAAAACAATGCTGATTGTAACCATAGCAACTCTGTTACCACTGAGTCCTAACTAAGTAAGGAAAAACATTTAGGGACAGGGTGGTGTGATGACACAAAGTTGCTTATTTTCCTCTAAGAGCAGTGCTTTGTTTTTCTTAAACCACAGCGATTTTTGACAATGATTATTGTTTTATTTATTAGAAAAACAACCATTCATATTGTTTTTTTTTTTTTTTTTTTTTTTAAATTCATTTATAGTTACAATCCATCTCACCAGCCTCTCTCTTTTTTTTCTCACTCTTGATGTTAATAAGACAATAAAGGTTTGGACTCTAACCAAGAAAGCACAACATTCTAATCTGTCCTGAAGAGGAAACCTTTATTGACTGTTACTACATGTTGACACTGGAGACTCCTTCCTTAATTGTTAATTGATCTCTTAAGAGAGCACTGTATCAAAGATTATTTTCTTAGGTAAATAACACTCATTAAAATTCATTTAATTCATCAAGAGAAAGTGAGTGCTCGTGTAACTTGTCAACGTTTAGGCTACTGTATTCGCAGCAGCAGTTAGATAAGGACCATAACATCAGATAATGCGACGAATCGACGACTGGAAAATTTCTGAGCCCAAACACCCCCACCCCGGCTCTGCTATCTCTGTATTCCCACTCTCGGTCGGGCTTTCTCAAGAGCGCCGATTGCTCAAAGCTGGAATTCCATGTTGTCATTACAAATAAAATGTGGGCGCTTACGGTCAAATTGTCCATACTGCATGTGTGTGTGTGTGTTTGTTTGTGCGGTTGTGCCCTGCGATAGGTTGGCACCCCATCCAGGGTGTCCCCCGCCTTGTGCCCCGAGGTCCCTGGGATAGGCTCCAGGCTCGCAGCGACCCTGTGAAGGAAAAGCAGTATGGAAAATGGATGGATAGCAGAACTAAGCAAACAACACTCCACGCAACACGCATTTTTAACGGGTCTTTGCGAGGTTTTTTTTTTTTAAAAAAAAAAAAACAAACTATTTGAGCACTATATGTCTGTTGGCATCGATTTTTCCTGACTTTAAACAGCTGAGGTTGAAAGTCGAAAAGACAGTTACGATCACTCATCAATGCAGTAAAAAATATCCTGCTTTGGTTTTTAAACCTGCACTCGTCTCCACGAAGGCTGACCCAGAGTTCCAGTTCTCATGAAAACAATATATCAAAGTTATCATTATTATATTGCAGTATTGACATATCGGCATTAACACATTTCTAATATATGTTCATTTTTGGCCATACATTGTTAAAAAAAATTAACCTCAATAACATGTAACCTCACTGATCTCAACTTATAATGTCACCACAGTGGCTCCGAAAAATTATAATGCATAACATAACTATACCGAGGCATATGTCAGAGTTGGATAGAAATTAAAATCAGCATGTTGAATTAGATTTAGCTTCTGATATCTTCTAATAGCAGTGGTGGCTCAATGGTTAAAGGCTCGTGCTTACTGATCAGGAGTTCATGCCCCAGTGCTGCCAAGCTACCACTGTTGGGCCCTTGGGCAAGGCCCTTAACCCTCAATTGCTCAAATGAGATAAATGTAAGTCGCTCTAGATAAGGGCGTCTGCCAAATGCCATAAATAATAAAATAATGTCAGCTTTGAACCTATACGTTATGTAATGATAAATGCAGGCTGAATATGTTTTGCTGGTTTTTACTGTAGCTCTGTATCTTTCTGAGAGTCTCAGAAGTTTGTCACAGACACACACCCCATGGCATGGCATGGCAGTGTGTGTTTATTTTCTGCTGGTCCAATAGTGAAGCAGTGCTGACGTGTGTGACATGGGTGTGTGAAAGCATGTGGTGCGAGTGTGGCTGAAGCAGCCACGTGGTCCGAACTGCAATGATGCAAGTGTGTGTGTGTGTGTGTGTGTGTGTGTGTGTGTGCACATGTTCATTTGCACGTTCATGCTCTCGTATCCTGTATGTGCACCTCTTAGATGATCACAGTATACAGGAATTTACACAGATGCTACAAAATTGCCAGGAAAGCTATTTGTATAGCTTTTCACACCTTCACATCTTCTCCCACATTTTCTACAAGCACTTTTATGTTCTCTGGTCAGTCTGTTGTGGGAAATAAAATAACACTGTGTTAAGAGTATGAGCGATGGCGGAGGAAATCTAATAGAAAAAGTTGTTTACAGTTTACCAACCGTCAAGGCCAAGACCAGTCTTTCAAACCTGGCTCATGTTTTTGCTCCATATTTGGTGTCTTTTACAAGCTTGGAAGAGCAATTAAAATGTTTGTTTAGCCGTTCGAGATTTAACTACAAGAGACCAGTAGGTTTAATAACAAAAATGTTTTCCTGTTGTAAAGCCAGGCATTCAGACGTGTTTTGCTTATGAAATGTTTTTTTATTATTATTATTTATTTATTTTTATTTAATTTGAAAGACTGTGCATTTTCGCCTGCCACTAGTCCCAGCTGCTTTTGCATTTTATTGTATTTTTTTAGGAATAGTGAGGACATGTTTTAGAAGACGAGTAAAGATGTTTGGAGTGTGTGTGGCTGAAAGACCATGTCAGCACAAGCAATTTCATGGCTAACTTTCTGCAGAGCAAGCAAATGGAAAACACGTTTCAATGGAAAAACTTCCACACACACACACACACACACACACACACACACACACACACACATGCGCATGCACAAACACTCTGAAGTCAAAAGAAGTGGAAAAAAAAAAGAAAGTAGCCATTGGAGAACAGTGGATGTGACAACAGTCATCGACCCCATTCGAGTGAAGCTGTCTAGTAACACTTAAACATGGGTGAGAATCAGAAGAGTCTTTCCCATGGAATTAATGCGGCCTGTTATTATAGGCAGAGAGAACTTGTCATGTCCGTGTCAGTAGTGAGTGAGTGAGCATGTTCACGTCTCTTCTATCTGAAGGAGACACTGGAGTCATGTCACGTCACGTCCCAGCGGCTTAGTGCTAGGGGTCGAGCGTGAGGACGTCACTCGGGGGAATGTAACAAGCTCAGACTTATGAGCCCCTGGCAGTTCAATGCTAACCCAATTAAAGAGCTGTTGTGGATTTGCCTAGATTTTCTACTGGATGTGAAAAGGCAGGGCTGCAAAATGGCTACTTGTATCTCACTTGCATTTACATTCCCACACATTCTTATCCAGAGAGACTTACAGTAATGCATTGTAATCTCCACCGAAAACGTCTTTTTATCTAAGAATACTATTAAGCTCAAATGAGTACAAGTAGGTGGGTTTTTTTCCTCAACTGCTCCTTTAAGTTCTTAGTAAAGGAATAGGTCTTCTGTCTTTCTTTGAATGCAGACGGTGACTCAGCTGTTCGGAGAGCCAGTGGAATTTCACTCCATCACCTGGGTGCCAGTAAAGACAAGAGTCTTGATTCATGTCTCCTTTGAATATTGAGGTATGATGGGTCCAGTAAAGCCATGTTAGAGGCTTGAAGGGAACATAGTGCAGAGCAGTGTTTGATAAGTGCCTGTTGGTAGACGGGGACTGGTCCATTTTCTTGCCTTTAGATTTTAAGTTTTATACGGTTTCATATAGTACCATAAATGGTCCTTGGGTTTTTCCCTCCACTCTTAAGGGTTTATCTAAAACCCTATAAAAAGGTTAGCTTTTTTGAAGAATGCTTCAAGTAAGGTAGAACCTTTTTGCCATCCAATAGCCCTCTAAGGGTATATTGTTGATAAGAAGGTTGTGAATTTAAATCCATGAACTGCCAGCCTGCCACCTCCTCAACGGCACCAGAGACACTGTACAATGGTTGACCATGACCTGTGAACTCTGACAAGTAGACAGTTCAAAAGGGAAACCTGTTATGAAGTCAGAAGTGTTATCTAACCAGAGAACCTTTGAGAAACCCTTTACAGATGTACTAGTGATAAGAAGGCTGTGAATTCAAATCCCAGAACTGCCAGCCTGCATTGTTGGGCCCTTGAACAAGACTTAACTAACTGCTCTATAAGTGCTGTACAATGTCTGACCATGAAGTCAGTTAGTTACTTCTTAGTTCTAATTAGAACCTGTTTAGGAAGCTAAAACTGTTAATTTCACAAAAAATACTTCATAAGCCATCTACAAGTATAGTAGTGACATGAAATCACAGAATGGCCAGACTGCCATAGTTGAGCCCGTGAATGATGGAACTGCCCCCAAAAGAGTTATACAATTGCTGACCATGACTTATGATGTCTGACAATGTCCATATTTAACCTGTTAAAAAGCAAGAATGGTTAACTATGAAAATGACCTTTGAGAAACCATATAAGGGTGTATTAGTGATAACAATTCAAATGCCAGAACTGCCAGCCTACGTTGTGCCCTTGAACAAGAGTTTTAACTGCTCCATAGGTGTTATACAATGACTGACCATGACTCCTTACTTCTGACAAGTTCCAAATAGAACCCATTTAGAAAGCTAGAACCGATAACTTTATGAAGAACTCATGATATGCCCTCTAAGGGAGCACTAGTGACAAGAAGGTAGTGAATTATAATCCTGGAACTGCCAGCTTGCCAAAGTTGGGCCCCTTGACAAAACCCACTTCTGCTCCAGAAGTGTCAGACAATCGCTGACCATGACCTCGGACAATTTTATTTTTTTTTTAACCGAAATATGTCAAAAATATAAAAAATAAATTGGGCTTGTTGACATTTCCTATTCTTTGTGACTATGGTGTTGAACATACCAGCTACACAAGCAATGCATCAGCGCTTCTCATTATATCCAGAGATGGCTGCTCTCCTCTTCCTGTTGATCCCGTGTCAGAGTCCTAACCCGCTGCTTCCCACGTTGACACAAATACACACAGGCCCATGTGACATCCTGTGCGGAAGTTGGGAACAATAATGGACACGTACATGGAGATTCGGGAACTCTCATAACACCCCGATGTGCTCCAGACAACACATCATATGGCTGATTCCCATCGCTGAGAACACATCATCACAGTGATTTCTCCATCCAAGTTGGGGTGTGACTGATAAAGCTCGAACAAATGTTTCCAACAGGAACAAACATAGTCAACCAAAGTGTTACAAACCATGTGAACCAAGGGGAAAACCTTTTTTACCTTGGTATGCCATAATTGCAAATGTCTTGCCACTAGTGGCACATTTTAATGCCTTTTTCACGCCTGTGCTTGCAGTTCATGTGCTGGTGCTCACAGTTTTTGGCCACATCCGACAGAACTTAACTACGTGATGGTTGGGTTGCAGTTAACGCGTTGCACAATTCTGCAAAAACATGTTAAATAATAGAGTTGGAGCCAGAGCGCTTACGCTTCGGCAAATGTTAGACCTCCTCTCAAACAATTAACTGTTAAGACTTGCCAACCTAAACAAGCTTGGACCTTATTTGTTTACTGCAGTAGTACGTTTTTTTCTCTCTCTCTTAGGAGTGTCTTGGTGGTACTCGAGTGTCTAATCTTCATCTTCAATCTTCACTCTTTAATCTGTAATGTACCATAGGTCTCTGATATGAAATACTGTAATTCAGGGAAACCCAAACCACTACTTAATGTGTCACATGTTGAATTTGCTTTGATGTATAGACATACTGTAAACATCTCCGGCGCTCAGCTTTTACTCAGTACTTCCTGTATGCCATAATAGTGATATTTTCTCATGATTTTTGTCAGCTAATCCATGTTCGCTGATGATTTCTGATAATGGAGAGTTGTCGCTGGTATGGAGTAAATTATTACATTATTTTGCTTTTCATTTCAGAAGCCCGTTATGCAGAGGATTTGGCTTGAAAATTGTTTCAGTTCCTTTTTTATTTTCACTTATAAACACAATTGGACTATTCGCAAATGGTAATTCACTAAAATCTGGTTAAAACCTTTAACCATCTTTAAAAGGGATTGTTTTGCAAACCTTTGTTTTTAGATACATACCGTACGAACAAATATTGCTCCTATAGACATGATTGCCTTCAACAAATCTCCACAATGATACTTTGTGAAATTCTATGCAGTGGTGGAATGTTCAAAACACAAATGACATTATTGACCTTAGCCATTAATGTGGAAACTGCACAGGTGACAGGAAGTTTACTGTCTTTGCACATCCTCTGTCCTTGTGGAAATTAAAATTTCCACACAAAATAAATAAATAAATATATAATATATAATATCTTACAGCAGCAGTATCTCTGAGTTGGGACCCCAGTCCCATGAGAATGGTGTGTTTAGATTATATGGTGGGAATATTCATCAAAAGCAGTCCGCTGGGGATTTAGGATATACAGGACTTGACCCGAGAATGTTGAAGAACACCAGTTGTTTCTTGGCTACTATCATTAGCACGAGGCAAGCAGACACCACTGACAACAAAACATGTTGGATGATGTACACAATCACTTTTTCTTCCAGAAAAGGATAAGATTGATCTCCCACTTAAATCGGTAACACTTTAGAATACAGATCCGTCATTAATGATGAACTACACAGGAAGAAATGAATAACACAATATTAACAGTTTAGTAACTCCTATTAACTAACTAGAAACTCTGATTGACGAATTAGTAAGTATTAGCGCAAAGATGAATGTGATAGCTCACTATAAGTTAATCAATAACTACTATCTCTTTCATGCCTCCCGGAGAACTACTAAGAAACTACTAATAACTACTATTTCTTTCATTCCTCCAGGAGAAATTCGGTCACTGCACACAACCTTGGGGTAACCGTGGATAGTCAACTGTCCTTTTCCTCTTACACTGCTAATCTGACACGCTCATGTCGATTTCTCCTTTACAATATACAGAAGGATTCGTCCATGTCTATCCACACAAGCCACTCAAGTGCTGGTTCAGTCTCTTGTCATTTCGAGACTGGATTACTGCAACTCACTCCTGGCAGGTCTTCCTCTGAGAGCCAATCGACCTCTGCAGCTGATTCAGAATGCAGCTGCACGACTGGTTTTCAAACTTTTCCCACACCACCACATTGCTACGCTCCCTCCACTGGCTTCCTGTAGCTACCCGCATCAGATATAAAACACTGATGCTTGCCTACAAAGCCAAAAATGCACCAGCACCCACTTACCTCAAATCACTTATCACACCCCACACTGCACCAGTCCTTCCGATCCTCTAGCACCGCTCGACCGGTCCCACCATCTCTCAGGATGTAAGTTAATCATTAATGACGGATCCGTATTCTAAAGTGTTACCCTTAAATCCTCTCTCAATTCTGAAACAACCTGCCTTTTTGCCTCACATGGTCAACATCACTTTCTCTGTTTCTCGGCATAGCATATATACACGCTTGCCTGAGCTCTTGGTATCCTCATCTTGTAAACACAGGGAAAATAAAGCTTTGAATTTCAGTTCAAAGTCAGAGGCTCTGGAAACACAGTGGATGAACGCTTTCAATCCACAGCCCTTACCCAGGCCCTTGGCATCGACAGGAAAAAGAACCTGTTGCAGCTTCCTAAGTCGAATCACCTAACAGAAAAAATCTGGGTGAAAGAGGTGGCCACTTGGTCCCCAAACATGACTAATAATCCTTCCCTGTAATCCCTGGCCTCATACAGAAACACTGGGTCTTGCTGTTCCTCTGCAGGATTGTGTCTCCATTAGTGTGGATTAGTTGAAAAACACAGGAAAGCAACTGACTTCTTACAAGAATGCACCATCATCTATGGCTCTCCGAGCTCTCCGATTTACATCTGTGTGAATTTCTTTAAGTGAAGTCAACGCTTTGCTTAAGATTACAAAGGAGCTTTTGTGGCCATGAAGACTCGGTGTGCCTCTGTAAGTATGTGAAGTGTCTATTATAAGGCAGAAGAGTTATAGTCAATAGGTTTTAAAGAGAAATAAAGGTCCTTCCCCCTCCTCCTGTTCTCCAAAACTCTGCTTTCAAAATTGTTTAGTGTCTGCCGGGCTCTTTCTTTATAAGAAGGTTCGGCTCCCTTAATGAAAAACTTCAGCACTGACTGAGACATCCATTGTGTTAAACTAATCAATCTCTGCATTGTGAGCTATATCCTTTGCTTAGTAATGTAAACACAGAGCTGTTTTTTTTTTTTTTTATCTCAGATGGTAATTTGTTTAGCTTCCCCTGGGTTTGGGGACTGAATTGTATTTTATTTGGCAGGTAAATTAGTGGAGCTGTGAAAGTAATTTTGCATGATTTCTTCTCTGTTCTTCACGTCCCACACACATACACTCAGTGGGATGATCACAGGCTCTCCAAAGCCTTTCTGTGTCAACTATAGGCTCCAAGCAACCAGTTCCAGGCAGGCTGGTCTTGCCCCCCCCCCCACCCCCCTCATTTCTGCCAGTCTGAACAAGTACTACTCAATGCCCAATTAGGAGACCGGCTCTATTAGTGGATTCTTCCGAACCAGTAGAGAATGAGAGGATTGTTTTTGAAGGCAGTTGTTAGAGGATGTATCCCTGTTTTAAACACATGACAAGTAACATCTCTGTCCTGAATCTTGCACTTCAATTTACTTTCTGTAAAACGTCTATTATCAGCAAACTATTAAGTATTTAAAGACAGCACCTTGTTTAAATGGTAGCTCTGAGTGCATTATTATGAGTACAATCATAACAATGAATTATCATGTGTCGTGATAATTAATGGAGGCATCACAGCTCGAGTGTCAGGGTTCGATCCTGAGCTCAGGTTACTGTCTGTGCTGGGTTTTGCATGTTCTTCCTGTTCACCCTTTTCTTCGGGTTTTCTGATATCTTCCCACCTTTGAAAAACTGCACTGGTAAGTGGATTGACTACACTAAATTGCCCCTAGGTGTGAATGTAGATATAGATTCCTAACAATCCAGAGGTGAGAGCGGTAGGGAAACTCACCAAGACGACACGAAGAAGAACATCTGAGAGGGATCCAGATTTTAATGGAAACCACTGTCTTCTGGGTGACACGAGATTTCCATGGTTTCCATGCCAGAGCTCCAAGACGTTCACCACTACTGACTTGGGATTCTGTTCTGTGGAGCGATGAAACAAAACTGGAACTTTTCGGCATGATGGATCAGTGGTTTGTCTGGAGGGAGAATAATGAAGAAAGAACACTCTGTCTACAGTCAAGCATGGTGGTGGCTCGGTGATGCTCTGGGGCTGCTCTGAATCAGAGTCCTGGGATGAGCACAGGACAGTCTGTATGATTACAGCAACAGTTCTTAGGAACAAGTCTACAGTACCCAGGTACGATTATCCAATAAAGCAAGGCTCGGATCTGGACATAAATTGTTTTTAGGAAGTGTTGGGTCTCTATGTCGGACCATCCACAGCAGCACAAGGTGGTTTACAAAATCCAGCTATATTGCTCTCATTTGAAGAACAATTAGAATTTTATGATAGATTGACTTGGGATCATTGAAGTCACAATATGAAGGGCATTCCTTCTATGCTGAGAATTTCCTTCGGGATTAATACATTAATCTTATCTCTTATCTTTTGTCCTACAACTATCCCACATTTGTTTCTGAGCAGTTGGTGGACACTTTGCCTTTTGCCAGCTCCTTTAACAGATCTACAGTGTGCTTCGTTTGGATTCTGTCTCAATTGTATAAATGTGCTTCAATCTAAACGTTCATGTAAATGCCCTTCTTTGGGCCTCTGTTGTTCTCTGTCCTACATATGCAGGACCTGTAGGTCAACAGAGCACAACAAGGTCTTTGATAGCATCATGGATACCATGAGGCCTAGTTTATCTCAGAGAGTCACTGCATCACTCAGGATTGCTATTGTTCTTGATGGTTCATCCCAAGCCTGTTATTTCTCTACATCATATGAACATTGTCCTGATTATCTGTCTGCAAAGACTAATAATACATGATCCGAGCACATTCACAAACACACTCCAGCTGTTTTTTTTCCCTACTGACTGTCACACGAGCCAAAGGCAGTTAAGTAAATACATCCCTTGGTGAAGGAGCAAGATGCAATTTGTTTGTCTCTTGAAAATTTGTAAAGAGGAATGGCTTTATTGTCTCGGAAGTCTGAGATGATTGAAAAACATAGTCATAGTCATCTCAAACATAATTACAAGTTGCAAGCATAGTTTGATTTACCCTGTGTTTTTATTATTATTATTATTAGTAGTAGTAGTAGTAGTAGTAGTAGTAGTAGTAGTAGTATTTCTATTCCTGTAAAACCAACAAAATAATAATCTAAATGTCATTTCTTTTTTATTTTTTTATTTACTTTTTTAAATGATTTAATGCTCTTTCCATTGTCAAGTTCTCATATTGACTTTGCTCAACCTCTAGACTAATCCAGTCATGGATGGAATGAAAATATAAATAAATAAAAAAACAGACATCAAAGCTCTCTTTCCTGAAAATATAGCATGTAGAGTAATAATTTAGGATGTCTTCACACCTGAAGTTATTCTTCTGTAACAGAATGTTCCTCAGTGTTATTCATTTTATACCACAGCAATTTTTTTTTTTATTTCATCAAAGAATGACACATCATACGTTTTATCAGTTTACAGGTTGTGGAACATCTGTGAAACAATGTGTCACTTATGTAAGAACTGCTATAAACAGTCATTCCTTTTCCAACCTTTCTTTATGTCTTCTCCTGGAGACTTTCCCATGGTGGAAAACATAAAGTTACAGCATTACCTCTGACTGTTACAAAGAGCTGACACTGGAGACTCCTTCCACCAATGCTAAATGAACATATCCTCACAGAAAAGATCACCATATCAACAACGACACATATGTTTGCTTTGTTTTTGTTTTTTTATGTGCAGCATCTGCCATACAAGTAGATGTGTATGTTATCTTATGAGCGCATGAATATAAACTACTATCAGGACTTCTGTCATAGAATCTCGATCAACATCTCCTGACCAATCAGAACTGACAATTCAATAGCAGCATATAAATAAACTTTGAATATAATATGTTTCTAATAGAACACACACTTCTTTTGGGTTTTATAAAGGTTTTGGATCTGTTTCTTTAAATGGGTAAAGGAACAGCACTTGGAAAATCAGTTAAGCTGCTGATATTCAAAATGTGGTTTCATTTACGACGGCGTGTTCCTCCTCCCTGTAGTGTGGCATGCTATGCTTCTGTGAAACTATCTGAAAACATAAAAAAGTTAACCGTAGTGTATCATTTTGTCATATGCTGCTAAAAGAAACAGTTTTATAAAGACATTTCAAATAAAGTTTTATGGCGTGGTCGTGTAAATTCTTTGTAACAAGACCAAAAAGGAGGGTTTTTTTTTTTTTTTTTTTTTTTAAACCACTCTGCTGGTGTACATTGGCTTTGCCAGTATACATTGGATGGATGAACAGTGTCTGGTCTGAATCCATTCACCAGACAAACAATAAAACTGTGTGTTTGTTTAAAATGCTAAATAAGGCATGCATTTTATTGATTCCAAAATAACATTGTGCATCACAGTTTCATGTACAGTAACATTTGTTGGTGTGTCAATGCACCAAAGGACTCTTTGAGCTTGTATAATTGCAGACAATTACAATTGCAATCAAAATGATTCAACCCCCATTGCAAATCAGGTTTACTGTGAAAATGTACAGACTTTCAGCTGTTTGCAACGAACAAATCAAACAAAAGCAATTGAAATAGTTCAATACAATGAATGCTTCAAGTGAAAATGCAACTAATGATTTCTCTCCAGTCTCAAAAGTTATCAACCCCCTGAATAGAATCTCTCACAACAGCACAAATATACAAAACAGGTGTTGTCTTAAGCACACCTGATGTGACTAATCAAGGGCTTCATTAGTTGCACCAGGTGTGCATGAGCTGGAACACATGAAGTACCTGAACTGGCTAGGGGCACATATGAAGCCCTTGATTAGTATGAAAACATATGAAATACCTGGACGAGGAAGAAAAAGGAAGCTATCAACGATTGCAACCAGATTTCTCAGAAGGCAGGTTGTGAACAAACCCCAAGTGACTGCAAAAGACCCGCAGCAAGACTTTGTGGGAACAGGCACTGAGGTTTCAGTGAGCACAGTAAGGCGCGTACTAAATGCAGAAGGTTTCCACGTCAGAACTCCAAGACGTACAGCACTACTGACCCAAAAGCACAAGAAAAGTCGCTCAAAACCATATAAATAAGCCACAGAAGTTTTGGGATTCTGTTCTGTGGAGCAATGAAACAAAACTGGAACTTTTTGGCACGATGGATCAGCGGTATGTCTGGAGGAAGAAGAATGAAGAAAGAACACTCTGTCCACAGTCAAGCATGGTAGTGGCTCAGTGATGCTCTGGGGCTGCTTTGCATCCTCTGGCACTGGAAACCTGCAGCGTGTGGAAGGCGAGATGGATTCTTTGAAGTATCAGGAAATCCTAGGAGAAAACGTCATGCCGTCTGTGAAGAAGCTGAAGCTTGGGCATCATTGGACCTTCCAACAGGACAATGATCCCAAGCATACCTCAAATTCCACCAAGGCTTGATTGCAGAAGAAGTCCTGGAAGATTCTACAGGGCCATCACAGTCACCTGACTTGAACCCCATAGAAAATCTCTGGTGGGATTTGAAGAAGGCGGTTGCAGCACGCAAACCTAAGAATATTACTGACCTGGAGGCCATTGCTCATGAGGAATGGGCTAAGATTCCTCAGGAACACTGCCAGAAGCTCTGCATCTCATTTGCAGCAGGTCATAACAGCAAAAGATGCTCTACTAAGTACTAAAGATGCTCGCCATGCAGGGGTTGGATAATTTTGAAACTGGAGAGAAATCATTATAACTTGCATTTTCAGTTGAATTTGTGGAAACCACTTGAAGCATTCATTGTGTTGAACTATTTCAATTGCTTTTGTATGATTTGTTCGTTGCAAACAGCTGAAAGTCTGTACATTTTGACAATATGCCTGATATGCAATGGGGGTTAAATAATTTTGATTGCAACTGTATATACAAGGCAAGCCTTGTGAAAAGGAATACAAAACAATGTTTTAAGAGAGCTTGAATCATGTTGTGACAGGCCATGTGACCTTCCAGCTGCACCAGATTCCACAAGCTGGTTTGGAAAATAATCAAACAGGAGGTCAAAAGTCACCACTTTGATCCATAGAGGGTTTACCTGCGTTTCTTTGTTGCTTTTCAAATAATAACACACCTGACTCTACTATTGTTAGTTGAATCTGATTTGATTTTTTCTTTAATAGCTTGGAGTGTCTTGGTTTTTGCTAATCGACCACATTTCTGAGCAGTTACAGTAAATGATTGTCAAACAGATGACAAATTAAAGGAAAATCCTGTAGCTCTGTGAAAGCTTTTTTTTAAAAAATAGCTGGAATGATTTTGTGTCAACGGGGGCACAGTGGCTCAGTAGTTAGCATGTTTGTCTTGCTCCTCTAGGGTTGGGGGTTCAAATCCCACCTCCACCCTGTGTGTGTGTTTGAGGATTTCCTTCAGGTACTGCAGTTTCCTCTCCCACTCCAAATACATGCGTTGTAGGCTGATTGGCATTTCCAAACTGTCTGTAGTATGTGAATGTATGTGGAACTGTGCCATCCAGAATGTCCCACGCCTTGTGCCCCAAGTTCCCTGGATAGGCTCCAGGCTCCCCATGACCCTGTATAGGATAAGTGGTACAGAAAATGGATACATGTATGGATCGTGTGTCAGCATTTCCCTTAAAGTGAAGCATCACTCCAAATCAATGCAAAGTCCTCCTCAGTGATCACATTGAGTCTTCATTTGAAAATGTTCCATTCTGATGGGTGTGGTCTTCTTCAGGGTGACTCCGCCCCCATCTGACAGGACACAAGGCTTCACTTTTGATGGTTTGCTGACAATGAAAATGATGTAAATCATATGCTATGGCCTTCACAGTCACTAGATCTCAACTAAAACTCAACACCTATGGATGATTCTGGAGCAAAGTGTTAAACACCATCATCAAACACCAACTGAGAGAATATCTTTAGGAACAATGGTGACTTATAGACTCTGTGTTAAAACACATTGGTGGCTCGTTGTGGCCCAGCACCTTACTAACACATTTTATGTTGTTTTTTTCCCCCCTTTAATTTGTCACCCATCTATACGATACCCTTGATGATGACTGACTCCAGGGCAATGCAGACTCATACACATTAATTAAAAAGCCATTTTTTATCAGTAGCACTCTAACTTTAGAGTGAATCTTTCTTGAGACACCACTTCTCACATCATAACTGACCATGAAGATATGTCTAGAGTTGAAGCCATTAACACCTTTTTCTGTGTTTATTTTAGTCTCACTGAGTACTTTTTCCATTGCATTAGTCTTTGTAAAGACTGGCTTTGTTCAATGGGCTGGTTTATTGGACCCAAATTAGGTTTAGACCTAGACTAAACAGGATTTTTGATGACATAGCTCAGCGATGACAGTATAATTGAGTGTCAGTGTATTTCAGGGGATACTGAACTAAATATGGAGTTGTGGGTGGATATTCCTACATTGATCTACATCCACACAAAATATTTGCAGAGGCTGAATTCACAAAGAATCTTAAAGCAAAAATTGCTCCTAACTGGCTGATTTGGGGGGGGGGGGGGGGGCTATTAATCATAACAGATTTTTTTTTTTTCTGTGTAATTTATAAATCATTTCAGTGCACATTAAGCAGCACCTAAGGCTTGCAAAAACTGTAGCATAGTCCAGAGAGCTCCTAAATCACTAAGATCAAATCCCAAACAATCTTAAACATCTGCTGCCAGTGTTTTATTGGTGTAGTAAAGTTAACGTGTTTGAAATATTTAACGACGGCAAGCTTTTCGAAGGTATAGTGTCGACTGTGGCTTTGTTAGTGATGCGGTCACTTCACCTATTACATAATGCACTACTACTTGGTGATGAAAGTTTACACAACACTCTGCTCCTTGGCCACATGAAGGTTGCAGTGCAAATGGACTACAAATATCATCCACAAGTAACGTTTTATGTCAAACAATAAATGTTTCTATTGACTTCCATTAATAGTTTAACCTTTGCTACTGATGGTGGCATATTTTCATTACAGTGCTTGGCTAATGTACAGGTTGGTAAAACAAACATATACATTTACATTAACATGTATAGCACTTAGCAGATGCTCTTATCCAGAGTGAATTACAGAAGTGTTTTATAGTTTCCATCAAAAACACATCTTCATGCCAGTACACACATAGGTCAAGGTCGAAGAATACCATCAAGCTAAAACCGTACTGATGGAGGTTAGTACAACATGAAAAAAAAACACAGTGGGGAATAGTGGCTTAGTGGTGAGCACATTTTGGCTCACACCTCCAGGGTTGGGGATTTGAATCCCGCTTCCTCCCTGTGCACACGGTGTTTGCTTGTTCTTCCTGTGCTATGATAGTTTCCTCTGGGTACTCCGGTTTCCTCCGCCAGTCCAAAGACATGCATTGTAGGTTGATTAGCATTTCCAATTTGTCCATAGTGTGTGAATGTGTGTCTGATTGTATCTTGTGACTCCCACCTTGTCCCCGAGTTCCTTGGGATAGGCTCCAGGCTCCCCCATGATCCTGTGTAGGATAAGCAGTACAGAAAATGAATGGATGGATGGAAAGAAAATACATAAAATATTCTTAAAAAATGATTTTAATTCAAGTGCTTTAGTCATTATTTGAAGGAATCCAGTGACTGGAGCTGTTTATACAGCCAGGAGAGGGTAATTCCACCACCTGGGTGCCAGAAGCCAGGACAGACAAGACTCTTGGTGCCTGTCTTCCTTGTATCTTGATGGATGGTTTGTCCAATGAAGCCCTGCTAGAAATTATGTCCTAGAGCAAGGTTTGCTAAGTGCATCAAAACCCCTTGCATGATGTCATATTACAATTAAATCATATTTCGATCATATTACATCATATACAATTCAAAGGACATTGTATATTTCATATTTGAGATCTTTACAAACAAAGCCATGATTACACTATGGTATAGAATAAATAAAGGCTAAATAAATCTGTACTCTAATAAAAATGAAACACAAATCCTATCTTTATATATGTTTTTGCTGTGCTGACAATTTACCAGATTGCCATACTCTGTATGTGAGGCAGTCTGTGAAAACCCATCAAATGTCACCGTGGCTGAATTCTGAAAATAAAACAAAACAGGTTTTCATCCTAGCAGTTGAATAGATGAATATGCTTTAAGAGGAAAAGTTAGGAACCTTTAGTGCCACTTAGTTAAGGTTCTTTGTGAATATGTCCTCTTTGGTTTAGCTGGATAACACTGACCTTATGTAAAGTAACTGAACTGAATACATTTTTATTTCTCCAATTGACCATCATATACCTAGTTACATAAAATCAACATTACACAAGTACGCAGCAAAAAATGTGAATTATACTCTGAATAAAGTGCAGATGTGTGTCTTCTTTACTACTCTGGCCTTTAAAAGATGCCTTTAGTCTTCCCACATGACTCAGCACAGTTTATCGTTTCTGTCCCGATGAGGCAGAGAACCAGACAGCACATCAAACAGCAGTGCGACTCTCATGAACAGCCAAAGCAATCAGCCTGATTGCATGGGCCTTATTATCTGTAATCTCCAGCTAATGTTGCACACAACAGAGACATTCTGATGCGCTAATTTGAGCTGATACGGCGTGCGTGCGCAACGTAACACTGCAAAGGACCTATGAATTCCAAACGTCATTTAAACGTGCTGAGATCTGAGATAGCCAGCATGCCGCCAACTTCAGGACAGAGACAGCATTGCACCGAGCCACCGGTTGATGCCTATCGCGATATTTCATGCCCTCGGCTTCAAATGCAGCGCACGCCATGCTTTTCCTGAGTGCTGTTTAAAAGAGCTGAGCTTTGTTTGCGATGGAGCTGAAACCGAGAAATTATCCTTTTAACAGAAAGTGTTTCTGGCTGTTGCACAGACCATTAACCTTTCCTTGTGTTGAAGGAAATCTCTTGTAAAAGAGTCGGAACATTTGTCAGTCTGTCGAGATAGTTTATCGTCAGCAAAACTGCGTCGGTTGCTTTAGTTTAGATGACACACTGGTGGGATTTTGCAGGAGAGTGTTTAAAGAATTCCTAGTAGGGGTAAATAGATTTGACTGAATTCATTGAAGCTCATCTGTCACGTCATTGGAAAACGAACCCTTTAAACTATTAATTCCACAATGTCTTTAAACTGGAGCTCTGTCTTTGAGTGTATGCAGCATACCCTGAAATGTTGTATTCCTCTTATACTACAGCAATTTGTCAATACACGTCATCGTTTTTATCTTTATGTTTATGGCAAGTCTATGAAAAAAGGCAAAAGCAAAACCAGGAAGTGCAAAGACTTGTCTTGACGACGTTTCCATGGAAGAAAATGGACTTTTTCGAAGCTTTGAGACCGCTGAAGACCCCGTCCATCAATGTTAAATAAACATCTCCTCACAGAAAACTTCACCATTTCAAAATGATATGATCGCAGCACAATTTTTTTTTAATCTGTCTTTGATTATGTAGAGTGTCTGCCATACAAGGATGTGTAAGCTGTTACTATAGAAATTATAACAAATTAGATGGAGTGCACTAATATATAAACCCTCTGACCAATCAGATTTAAGAATTCAACAGCACTGCTGTAAAAAAAAAAATATGTTTATATTTTAATATCTGTTTTATGTGAATAAATATTTAGCAAGTTTTATAGTTTTTGTGCAAAAGCGATGCTTAATCTTTTGCCAACAGGCTGTGGCTAGGCATACAATCAAGCTAGTTTTACAGTATATCTGACTAGCTAGATAACAGAGTAGCTAGTTGTCTAACAGAAACGGGTGAAGTAGAAGGACGTTTTCTACAACCCCAATTCCAAAAAAGTTGGGACAGTATGGAAAATGCAAAAAAAAAAAAAAGAGTAATTTGAAAATTCAATTCACCCTGTATCATAAACACATTATTTGATGTTTTAAATGGTGCACTTATATAGTGCTTTTATCCAAAGCTATTTACACTGTTTCTTATTCACCCTTTCACATACACAATCACACACCAATGGTAGCAGAGCTGCCATGCAAGGTGCTAACTTGCCATCGGGAGCAACTTGGGGTTCAGTGTCTTGCCCAAGGACATTTCGGTATGTAGGGTCACATGGGCCGGGAATCGAACCGCCAACCCTACAATTAGTGGACAACCAGCTCTACCACCTGATCCACAGCCACCCCACAATTCACAAATGTTTTACTTTGTGAATTTAATTTATTTTTAAAAATATACACTCATTGCAAATCTGATGACTGCAACACACTCTAAAAAAAGTTGGGACAATCGACTGTTTACCACTGTGTAACATCACTTTTTCTTTTAATAACACTTATTAAGCGTTTGGGCACTGTTTAACAAGTTTAACAAGTGGAATTTTCCCCCATTCATGCATTATGCATTTCTTCAGCTGTGCGACTGTCACATAATCCTTGTAACAAAGGTTAGGATGGATGTAAGTGCAGTTAAAGACTTTTATTTGAGAGGGTCAGGCAGACAAATCCAAATTATGAGACAGTAGCATGGTCAAAATAACATGGGTCAGGCGATCTACAAACAGGCATAAACTGGGCAAGGCTAGAATCAGAAATGAGAAACAAGGTCAATAAATATGAATCAAAAATGAGAAACAAGAAACAACCGCTTGGTAAGGAGATAAAACTCAATACTATGCAAGGTACAAAGAGAGATGAGGGGTTTAAATGACAAATGTAATCAGGGGTGAAACACAAGACAGCTGAGAACAATGATGGAGTGAAACATCCAATGACAAGACAGGGGCGGAGACAGGATAAAAACCATAACAAAAACCATAACAAAAGCACATGTAGAAAGTAAACAAAGTCAATGTCACTGAAGACCCAAAAGCGTGTGTTCGCTAACAGCTTTCGCATCGGCTCCTGCTTCGGGTCTCCAAGCACGCTACATGCTGCAGCGCTAGCTTGAGGGGAATCGTGACAGCAACTGTACAGGGCCTTTGTTGCCTTATTTTGCACTTCATAATGCGCCACACATTCTCAATTGGAGACGGGTCAGGACTGCAGGCAGGCCATGCTAGCACCCACACTCTCTGCTTACGCAACCATGCGCTTGTAATCCGGGCAGAATGTGGTTTGGCATTGTCCTGCTCTGGATGGCAGCATATGTTGCTCCAAAATGTGTACATATCTTTCTGCATTAATGCTGCCCTCACAGATGTGCAAGTTACCCCTACCATGCGCACTGACACACCCACATACCCTGACAGACGATGGCATTTGGACCTGACGCTGATAACAGCTTGGATGGTCCTTTTCCTCTTTGGCCCAGAGAACAACATGCCTGTTTTGTCCAAAAACTATTTGAAATGTCAACTCGTCGCACCACAAAACATGATTCCACTATGCTACTGTCTGTCTCAGATGAGACCGAGCCCAGAGAAGTGGGCGGAGCTTCTGGACAGTGTTGATGTACACCTTCTGCTTTGCGTATTAAAGCCTTAACTTGTATCTGTGGATGCAGCGGGGAATGGTGTCGACTGTCAAAGGTTTACAAAAGTATTCCCGAGCCAGACTCATGACGGTTTTTAAGACAGTGACGTCTGAGGGATGAGAGATCACACGCATTCAGAAGTGGTTTTCGGCCTTGCCCTTTACGCACTGAGATTTGACAGGATTTCTTTAATCTTTTAATTATATTCTGCGCTGTAGAAGGTGAAATGTCCAAAATCCTACCGATTTGTCTTTGGGGAATGTTCTTCTCAAAGTGTTGGATTATTCGCATACGCATCAGTTGACAGATTGGCGAGCCTTGACCCATCCTTGCTCATGAAGTACTAGACCTTTTTTGGAGGCTCCTTATAAACTATGATTAGACGATTGCCTCACCTGTTTCAAATCACCTTCTTATTTCAACTTGTCACATCGCTATTAGCCCTAAATTGCCCCTGTCCCAACTTTTTTGGAACGTGTTGCATGCATCAATTTCAAAATAAACGTTTACCTTCAAAAAACTATGCAGTTGATTTGGTAAAACATCAAATACCTTGTCTTTATATGCTTTTTGTTTAAATACAAGTCAAAGTACATTTACAAATCACTCCTTTTTATTTGTATTAGCATTTTCCATACTGTCCCAACGTTTTGGGAATTGGGGTTGAACTCAGATTGACAGTTCAATCGAGTTGAGTGAGCTATGGATCTCACGGTAAATGATTATTGAGGTAAGAATATACTGGTGTTTATTTTGCTCATTTAGATGCGTAAATGTATCATGGCATTGCCAAATAAGAAACAGAAGATATTTTAATTGTGATACCAATACTGATGAAAAAAATTTCTAAAACCTTAAATCTGGTAATGTAATTTTATTTAGTTAATTTAAATCCTTAATACAGAGCTATCAAAAACTTATTTTAACCACATATTATAATGTTTCTTCTTTGTCACTGGCCTCAACAAGATTATGGGTGATGTATTAGCATCCTATCCGGGTGCAGTGAGCCAGTTAGCAGACGTTTTATACATTTTTATCTCACATCATCCAACTGTAACCGGCACATGGCAGGATGTGCATAATATTTATACTGTTAAGTACACAATATACTTGGCTGTTACAATATCCATTAGATTAATGTCGTGAGCTCCAAAAATACTACATACGTTAGATGAGTGTTTTCAAATGATTAAAAGAAGCAGAGCTTCCCCACCTACTAAATCTAATTTTAACTCCTGGACATAACATAATCAAACTTCAGTGGCAAGAAACACACGCTTTTCAGTAGGTACAATTTGAAACACAGTATTTAATCTGTTCTAACTCATCGGTGTCTGGAACTTGATTTCTGTAAGAGCTCGGCAGTTTGATGAAACACTTTCCGAGTTTGCTAAAAGAAGAGTCTGGCTCATCAGTTATGCTGTGCCTACTAATGAGCTGCCCTGAGTCTCTTTGGTTTCTCAGAGGAATGTCCACAGCCTGGAGAAGGAACGCTGCTTGTTTTTCAAATGGGAAATCAAATGGGAGGCTTTCAGTGCAATGTCTTTCTTTACCTACAGTATAATGTTTGCTATACTTTATGCTTACAGCAGATTTGTGGGTGTGTGTGTGTGTGGGTGTGTGTGTGCTTGCTTTCACTAAAGTTGACCACAAATTTAATTCCACCGCATAAAGAATGCCTGTGACACTTAAACAGGAGTCGACACCTTCCACATCTCCCAGGGGGCTGATCCATCTGGAGTGCCTAGTAGAAACAGAGCACCACCACTTGATGCCTGAGGCAGTTCGATGTAACCGCAATGTCTTTTATATGGGTTTTTTTTTTTTACAAAATGAATGGCAAAATCTGTACAGGGCCCTGGTACACAGGGCTAAAAAGAGAAATACCGAGGAAAATTAAGAAACAAAAGAAACATTTAGAGGCCACAGGATAGTTTAATTTTCTATAACAGCAGCTCTGACAGAAGTGCCAACCCTCAGTCAAATTTAGTATACTAGTATATGTAGTATATTATCAGGTTTAGTATATAAATGTGCTCATTTTAATAGATAGATTTGTTTCTATAGTAACCTAGAGCCATATCTCCCTGCTGTTCTCGCCTGGTTTCCCACTGAAGCTAAGCAGGTTGAGCCTGGAGAGTACCTGGATGGGAGACCTCCTGGGGGAAACTAAGGTTGCTGCTGGAAATGGTATTACGGAGGCTAGCAGGGGGCACTCACTCTGTGGTCTGTAAGACGTTAAACCGAGGTCCTGACTCTCTCTGGTCATTAAAAATCCCAGGACACTTCTTGTTAAAGAGTAGGGGTATAACTCTGGTCTCCCGGTGAAATTCCCCCATTATCTATCATGGACCCCTAATAATCTCCATCCCTGATTATCATTGGCTACAACACTCTCTTCTCCACTAATAGCTGGTGTGTGTTGGGCATTATGGTGCACTATGGCTGCCGTCGCTCCATCCATGTGGACGCTACAAACTGGTGGTGGTTGAGAAGAATTCCCCCGTGCTTTGAAAAGTGCTATATAAATGTAACTATAACTAACTAGCAACTTACACAGGGACTTGCATGGTGGATGCTGCATATAATCTAAATAATTAACAAAGAAAAACATATACTATGGTGAAGTTTTCTCTAAGGACTTGTTTATATAACATTTATGGAATGAGTCTCCAGTGCCAGTGAACGCCCTCAGGACAGAGGACTACCGTTTCCAGTTTTTTGATAACATGGCAAACCAATTTTTTGCCTTATTAACTTCAGGAGAGAGAGAGAAAAAAAAGAGAAACCAGTGAGAGAATGACTGTTTATAGCTGTAAGTGTCCACAACATTAACTGTAACTGTAAACCTACAAAAAAATGTGTTGTTTACTAATAAATATAATAAACCTGTTATATTATTGGCAAATTGCTGTGGTATAAGAGGAATAAAACTTGTTGGGATGCTTTGCTACAGGAAAATAATCAACTTCAGGGTTGGTTACTGCATCACACCACCCCATCATTATATTACTATATACAAAAGGTCACATCATGTTTTATCCCCCCCCCCCCCCCCCCCAAAAAAAAAAAAAATCCTTATTAGAAAACGTGTATGTTTGTAAATATCAGGAAATATTGACAATATGATATGATGATATGAGGATATGAGTTCAAGCTAAGCTGCCTCAGATGGTTCGAACTTTTTATTCTTGCGATCCTGAAGGAGAGATGGCGTGAGACCATGTGTCTTTTTGGGGTTAACCAGTGACATTAATCTCCAGTAAATATCCAGTCAAACATCTTTGCATCATACAAATTCAAAATTAAGCAAGAACCACACATATCCAATATGCAAATGGATGTGAAATGAGTGTATTTGTGTCCCCTATATGGATTTGAATAAAGTGCCTGGAACTCATAAGCTAAAGCAAAAAGAAGGGGAGATATAAATAAACCAACAAATGAGAGCTAATGAAGAACAAGTGGGAATATAAACTAGACAATCACTGGGCAAGGACAATGTGGAGCTGGGTCTGAAGTTTGGAGAAACCAGGGCGGAGACAGGAGAAAAATAAAACAAAGACAGACAGAAAGTGCTAATCGTTTGTTTTTTCTTTCTTTCCAACAGAACCACAAAATACCACAAAGAACCATTAATTACCATCTGAAGAATACGGAGATTCTTGCCACTTCTAGTGTAGGCTCCTGGAGTATGTGTCGGTTACCCTGTTAACAAGACGGGTTTTGATTTCATAGCTTTATTACAAATATATAAAAATATTATCAAATATATAACCACTTGAATACATTTGTTATGTTGAAGTATTTCAATTGCTTTTGTTTTGTTTGTTCACTGCAAACAGCTAAAAGTCTGTACATTTTGATAATAAACCTGATTTGCAATGGGGGTTGAATCATTTTGACTGCAATTGTAGAACAGTGGTTCTTAGCAACAACAACAACAACAACAACAATAATAATAATAATAATAATAATAATAATAATAATAACAACAACAATAATAGTTATTATTAAGCTAGTATGTTGATGTATTTGTATTTGATGTTGTTCATTTCTTAATCTAATTTTTTTTTCCTTCAAAAAAGTGCAAAGTTACAATTGTCGAGCTGATAAATAAAAATAAGAAAAGTGCTGTTATATTTATTCAAAATGGTTCAAGTCTTTTAACACAGAGTGATTGATTTTGGTTTCTGTACATGGAAGATTTAGAAATACAGCTTTAATGTCCATTAAATGAATAAATAAATTCATACTGTATGATGGGGATTATTTGCTTAACATTTGATTAGTTTTTTGGATTATGGTCAAAATTGATGTGTGGTCATCATGTGGGCGTTGGTTTAAAGGTATTAGTCAATGAATTAACCAATGCATGCAAGCATAACGTGCCGTTTGTATGAAATACAAATATTTTTATATTTATTTTACATATATTTACAAATATGTATTTTTTATTGAACAGGTTCCCTTAAAAAAATATTTGTTTACTTTAATATCAAATTAAAATCATCAGCGTAAATGTCACATTTCTAATTCCTTGGCCTTCATATCATCATACATGTTGATTCCCATAGCGATACATGCCATATGCCTTTGTTTCTGTTTGGGGCCTGTCCTTGCACCTTGCTCTGTTACCTTTCTGTGTTCACCTGATCTGTGTTAGTCCATGACCAATTCTCAATTCTGATTGGTCTGAATGTATTGAAGAGAAGCTCTGACAGTAGTTTCAGCTGCAAGACAAATCCCAAGATTATATTAAGGCACTTTTAACATAACATTTACATAAGGAGTCTCCAGTGTCAGCTCTTGAAGTGTCAGTGAAAGTCTTCAGAACAGAGGACTCTCTGGTTTCTCGTGAAAGAAAACGATCTCAGTTCAAAAGCACGACATCGTTTATTAATAAAGTACACACAAATTCGCCATCGTTAAGAAATGTCTGTAGTACAAGAGGAATAAAACACTTCAGAATGTGTTGCTGGAAAATAATCAACTTCAGGGCAGTAACAGTAGCTCTGCTTCACACATTATAGATTCTAACTTTGCCGACATTATTGATTTTCTATTGTCTTTGTTTTTGCTGCTGAATTGAATTGAAAACATTGTATTGTGTTTCCCCCATAAATGATTCATCAAAACCAGTTCTGCAGTCTTATTTGTTCATGTATTTATTTACTTTACTGCCGCAGTGTGAATTACAGCTCTAAGGTAGCAGACCGGAGTGATCCGTAATGGGAGGTTGGTGATGAAGCCACTCTGGGCCCCAGACATTCCCAGCGGTTTTAATGACCTGTCTGGTGCTTTCGTCTGCAGCATTACCACTACCTCATGTATGTAACTGCTTAATAATGATACAAAGGCCAAATTGGATAATACTAGCTTTTTAAATGCCTACGCTAAATATAAACTGAAATTATGCAAGCACAAAAGCCACCTTTTTCTCATGAAGGCGTTTCTTATAAACACAGGTCTGATTTTACTGGTGGTGTTGTAACTCAGGAATGATGAGCCTCTGACTGTCTGTCTGTCTATCTGTTTGCTCATCCTCTTAAGTATCTGTTAGCGTCCCCAAATTGCACATGCAGTCTCAGTGTTATATTCAGATGTTTACGCTGATGTAAACATTATTCTTGTTGGCTAAATATTTAAAACACCATTTTTAGTATGTCTTCTAAGAGGTACCATGCACGAGTCATTAGTTTAACCACTTTCCAACATACAAATCATTAAGGAGTTTATTTTCTAAGCCTTCAAATTCCACCTACTCACTTGATAGTAATGAATTTCACATTTTGCATTTTGTAAGCAGCTACAAAAAAAAAAAAAAAAAAAAAGCTAAATATATGAAAACTCAGTTTTGATGTGTTGAGGAGACGACGTGATAATAAACCTGTGATTTGAATCACAGATGACACTACTGTTAGAGGTGCTGTTGTAGAAAACGAATCCCCTTCTGAACACTCGGATTTGAGAATTCACCAGTGTTGTGGTATAATAAATCTTTATATGAATAAATCATTATCATTATTGATGAGGTAGAGGTTAAATGTAAATTTTGGCTAGTTATTAAAGGTATTCCGCAGAATTCAACTCAGGGTTCAACTGTATTTTTGTTCTGCAACAGACTGTTATTTGGACTTCCATACTCTTGCTGTACAAAATTGCACTCAGCAAGGTTTAATTAGTCTTTAATGCTGATAAAGCTAAATGTATGGTATTGTGATGGGGAAAATGAAGGAACATCACCATTAAATAGTGACTACGGGTATTTTTGCTACCACCGTCAATCCACTGTAATTAATCTACCAATTAAGACTGCTGAATCTGCTGATAGGGTAAGTACTCATCACTACATGTTTTATCTTGGATGACTTTTTGTTTGCTATAGCTAAGCAATAGCTTGCCAAATGTAAAGTATTTGATTGAAGTTTGGTATGACATGTTCACCTGCATTGGCTGTACCTGGTGTCAAATAAGCATGACATCTTGAATACCCTGAACAAAGATCAGCCTGTTGAGAGGATACAACATTGTGTGAATGTTTTTTTGCCTCATGATTTGCAAGAGAGGAGACACAAATGTAGCCAAGTCAGCCTCGACCAGCGAGCAAATTTAGGTTGATTAATCTTGTCAGTGAACTGCCAATTAACTGTATAGTTAGCTGGATATAATGATTTTATTACTCATTCTTGAAAGGAAACATGTAGAAATTGAACAGAGTTAACAGACATAATTTTCTAATGCAAGGTAGTTTAACAAAGACAGATAAGAACACATCGTTTTCAACAAACTTCAAAGACAACACCAAGACACTCCTCATGCTTAAATGCTGGTAAATTTATGTGTTTGTTTTTTTTTAAATATATTTTTCTCACATAGCTGATATAATTTAGTTGGGAATGAGATCAGCCAGCTATTTGTCTTTTCAGTTCAAGGATAGCAAAGCCTAACCTAGACTTAAAACCAGCCAGGTACTAGCAAGCTAATTTTGCTACTTAGTGTCATGTAATGGGAATGCAGATTAAAGCTTTTATTAAGAAACAGGCTCAGGTGATCAGCAAACAGGCTCAACTAGGCAGACACGAGAAATGCAGACAGGAGATCAGGATCAATAAACCAAGAACCATAAACAAAGAACAAAAGCTTGGTAGAGCATAGGCGGCAAAGCACTAATGCAATACTTACAACTACTACAATACTTACATAAAACAGAAACACAAGGGTGTATGAATGGGTGTGTGAGTGTGTATGTGATTGTGCCCTGCAATGGATTGGCACCCTGTCCAGGGTGTACCCCGCCTTGTGCCCGATGCTCCCTGGGATAGGCTCCAGGTTTCCCCGTGACCCTGAAGGAAGGATAAGCAGTATAGAAGATGGATGGATGGATGGATGGAGAAACACAAGGGTGTAAATAGACAAACTAATCAGGGGAGAAGTGGGAATAGCTATGAATGATGAGGACACATGAGGAAAACAACAATACAAGGGCGGAGACAGGATAGAAACCAAAACAAAAGCACATGTGTAAACGTAAACAAAGTCAATGACAACCTGGAAGTACACTCTTTTGTGCTTCATGCAGTTCACGTGCACTGAATGCTCCGGCACTCAGCGAGAGGGGAAATCCATGACAGAGTCCCCCAACAAAAACACTCCCCCCTAGGCAAAATATCCATGCATGATCCAAAGTCGTAACGCAGGCATTGTTTTTGGAGTGGCCTCCTTACAGAGGACCCAGGGAGCAGACATGGAGCATACTGGCAGGAAGCGGGCGGTGGGTCGGCGACAGGTTCGCCAGGGTTAAATGGCTAGGCTGGGAGATGATCACTAGGTTTCTTAGGCAGAAACCAGGCTTGGGAGACTGCATCATCAGCCTCAGGTGTGAGCTGGTCTTGAGAAGCTTTGCCGTCGGCCTCAGACAGGAACTTTATGTGGGAGGCTGTCTTATCGGCCTCTGGCATGAGCAGGTCTTTGGAGGCCGTCTTGTCGGCCTTAAGCGTGAGTAGAGCTTGGTAGGCCATCTTGTCAACCTCTGGCTTGAGCATGTCATGGGACGCCATTTCATCTGCCTCAGGCATGAGCAGAGCTTGGTAGGCCATCGCATCGACTTGGCTTGAGCATGTCTTGGGAGGTTGTGTCATCAGCCTCTGGAAGGAACAGAACTTGGGAGGCCTAATCATTGGCCTTGGGCAGGAACAGAACTTGGGAGACCTCATCATTGGCCTCAAACTTGAGCTTGGCATGGGAGGCCGCACCGTCAGCCTCGGGCATGAGTATGACATGGGAGGCCACTCTGTCCGGCCTCTAGCAGGAACATGGCAGGAGAGACCACCTCGTCGGGCTCAAGCTGGGTCTCTGGAGATGAGGTCGCCACGTTGACCTCAAGCTGGAGTTCGACAAGGGAGACCACCTTGTGGGTCTCAGGCTGGAGCTCTGGAAGCGAGGTTGCCAGGTTGACCTTCGGCTGGAGCTCAGCAAGGGAGACCACCTTGTTGGTATCAGGCTGGAGCTCTGCAGGGAAGGAGACCGCCCTGTCAGCCTCTGGCTGGAGCTGGGCTGTGGAGGCTGCCTGCAGGAGCTTGGCTGGAGACGTTGCTTCCTCCTTGTCTCCAGCCACCCCTCTTGTAGTAGGTGGTGAACGGCCGAACAGGTTCGTCCTACAGGCTAGGCTAGCCCTCCCCAAAAAAATTTCAATGTTGGGTTTGAACTCTGGACACCCAAACACCTTAACTAAAAGTCTAACAAACAGGGCTATGCTATTAAGGCTGCAGGATCTCATGACAATCAGGAACGCCACCTACTGGTGGGGTGGGCCAGTGAGCCAGGACAACATGAACCCCAGCCACTGCTTCTCTTCAGGCTTGTGGTCCACCAGGCTCACAAAAATTGGTATTGTAGGTGAAAACTTTCACGATAACCAGAAAAGCCATCATACAGTTCCGGGGGAATCAGGAAAGTCTACTGAGAAAACTGCATGGAGTTAAGCGCTGATATTATCCTGGCGTATTCAGTCATGTAACGGGAATGCAGACGGATGCAATTGCAGTTTGAGCTTTTATTAAGAGAGAGGCAGACAGACAGATCCAAAATGTGATGCAAAAATGTAGTCAAAAACAGGCACAGGGTCAGGCTATCAGCAAACAGACTAAACTGGGCAAAACAATGAGAAATGCAAAACACTGGAACAAGATCCGGATCAATAAACCAAGACCCATAAACAAAGATCAAAGGCTCTGTAGAGTACAGTCGGCAAAACATTAATACAAAACTTTGTGACGTAAAACAGAAACATAAGGGTATAAATAGACAAACTAATCAAGGGAGAAATGGGCACAGCTGTGAATGATGAGGACACATAAGGGAAACAACCAATAACAAAACAGGGGCGATGACAGGATAGAAACCCAAAGAAAAACACACATGTAAACAAAGTCAATTACAAAACAGGATTTTGTTACGTTGATCATTGTAAGAAATTGTTGGTAAACTTGCGTATGAGCCATTCCACCGAATGGGTGCCATTTCCATCCCCAGGACATTAAATGTATAAATATGCATGAAAATTTACTGAAAAATACATTTTATTATTAAGCAAAGTGTCCTGTACATTAATTTAACTGCAAATTGTGTTTAAACATGAATAAAAACTACCTAGAACACTGAAACAATAGCATTTGTTGCTTGTCCCTACTCTCGAACACTACACTTTACAAATAAATATAATTATTAATATACTTTTTTTTGCATTGTTGTATGACTCCATATCTCACCTATGGTTTAATTTTTTTTTTTTTTTTTTTAAATAAGAAATCCATTATATTTGAGTTGTGTCTCCAGGTTTTCACTTAGTCCTGTTATACATTTCACAAGTCACATGTTCACCAGGAAGTTGTATCATCTGGATCTTCTGAAGGCCATGGGAAGAGCAAAAGTAAGTTCTCTCATTTTCTTCTCTGTATATTTGGTGATATTGTGACTATGACTGAGAAGGCTAATCTCAGCGTACAGTCCTCTGACCTAAATTATTTCTTAGATGTTATTTTCATGTACACCATGTGGCTATATTTCATGTATTGGCTAATTCTGTGCTAAAAACTCAGTCCTGTTACTTTCAATCCTGTTACTTATATAAAGAGAAGGCTTCTTAAGAAAAGGTCAGGCACGTTTGTTTTCATGAATTTAATGCAGTTCTAGCTGAAACACTATTGGATGCAATTTATCCAAGTGAACAATTTAGCGTTTTATAGACAAGCAATAATATTTTCAAACTGATCTTAGGTACTGGTAGTCAATGCAGAGATCTGAGGACGTGCATAATATGTTCAACTTTTTGTCTTTGTCTTTCTTACCTTTTGTAGAAGAAGATGGAGAGAACCCATGCTATGGAGGAGCCAGAAACACCCACCCATGGCATTCTGCAGGGGAAGGAGCAAGACACAACCACCACCCTCTCTCTCCCTCTCTCTCTCCCTCCCTCTCTCTCTCTCTCCCTCTCTCTCTCCCTCTGTCTCTCTCTCTCTCTCTCTCTCCCTCTTTCTCTCCCTCTCCCTCTGTCTCTGTCTCTCTCTCCCTCTTTCTCTCTCTCTCTCCCTCTTTCTCTCCCCCTCTCTCTCCCTCTTTCTCTCTCTCCCCATCGCTCTCCTTCTTTCTCTTTCCACATCCTTTGCTGTGAAGAACTACAAGCACATAGCATATCCCTTCAATATAGAAATATCACACTCACACACACACACACACATGCACACTCACAAACATGCTTCGCACATACGGACACATATTACCATTACCTAATATTCATTCCTGTTACTAAAATTTATTTATTTATTTATTTTTAAAATAAAGTTAAACCACTATTTTGTGGTCCATCATTTATCCAACTGTTTAACAAATCACATGTTTAAAAAAATTATTTGGGTTTGGATCTCCTTTAAAAAGAAAAAAATTACATTGCGTTTTTTTTTTTTTTTTTTTTTTAATACAACTTGTGTGCATATATAGTGATTTTTTTGTCACAAATATCAGTTATTTGAACATGTAACTACCATTTCTATAAAGTAAACATTCTCTTAAGCAGGAAACAAAGGAATTCGTTGAGAAGCTTTTAAACATTTGACCTAATTAATCACCAACAATGGAGTCTATCAAAACTTTCGTTTATTACACGTATTTAAAATGTTTCGTTGTGAATACTTTTCTTAACTTTTCTGTTATATTTGCCTTTGTTGCAACTATGGAACCTCCATTAATGTATACTGGGTTTAATTACAAGTTTGAATTTTAATTTCTGATAACTCAATCAGCTACATTAGTCTAATATCTGTGTTGTAAGCTAAGGCATGGTATGGGCTGGCATGATAAAGACATGTTGAGGACCTGGTATGGACTTTTGGATGGACAGGCTCCACTTTCCCTGGGCTAAAGCCCAAATCTCCAAGTGGGCCCATGGCTAGCAACGCTTTATTAACCTATTTTATGGGCAGTAAAATGCAGAGAGAGGCTTATTAGGCTTTGTCTGAGTCTGAAAGGCCCTGGCCAAACAATTACGTCTTATAAACGCTTTAATTTCATTACTTATCGCTGAGCCCAGCAAAAAAGGAAAGGTATAATTTGTGTACAAATTGACAATGTCTGGCCATGTAAGTAACAATACACTTTAAGCCTCAAAGTCTGAGTTGCCATCTGGGGAAGAAATCAAAAAATAAACCCAGGGCTGTCATTTTTAATCTGTAGGAATGGGATCAGTTTTACCACCCACAAGGATAAATCATTTCTAGAGAAAAGTAATATTTACACTACATTTTAGCACTTAAAAAAATATATATATATTATTTATTTATTTTTTATAAACACAAACTCCTATAAAGCAGCTCCCAATCAGCACATACACTGTATTTGGGAACTGATTTTTTAATGTCTGGGTTGAAGTGATCTATTTAATGACAAAGCCATATACAATACTTATATAGTCCAATGGAAAACTGCCTTTTATTACAAATAAATATATGACATGGTGGGATTTTTCATCTAGACACTCCGAGCACATTTGGAATGAGATCTCATATGGCATTACTATATTCTGATAGTTACTTGAGCAGTGGGTGAAACCAAACAGCCTCTGTGATTGAGACCAGATTACTTACTTACTGAGTTATTTCCTTGCCTTTAATTTTCCTGATTAAAGTTAGACTCTAGCTCCACACCACTAAACCTGTTTCTTTCTCATGGTTACATCAACTTCATCCAGACATTAACCAAAAAGTGACAGAAGACAGTCTTGGTGGAGAGAACAGTGTATCTTCTTCACAGAGTTTCAAGGAGAGTTTTACAGACAGGAAGGAAGCACATAGGTAACACTGGAAATAAAAGTGGAAGGCCAAATTAAACACTTGTCTGACGCTATTGGGCTTTGCTATGGTTACTTTCTTTCACACGTCTCAGTGGCCTGTAAGCCAGATTCACAAAAAAGAATGCTTTTGCTGAGCCAGAATGGAGCAGAAACCCACTGGGGGGAATGGCCAGCTCAAGTCTACATTACACGTTGCAATATGTCAGATGCTTTCACAGATGTTGTAAAACCTGCCATTGAAAATGAATCCACTGCGTTCTGGCTACATGATTGTTAATGGGGGTACTTTAATCATTATCATTATGAAGAAAGTTAGCTCTCAGTTGAAGTCATGGTTTAGCATAATGACTCAAACCTAGGCATTTGCACTTGAATGATGTCAGCTTGTTTGAAAGTGAATGGAGGATACACAGCTAATAGCCTCTTTAGCTGAAAACACTGTGATGCAAATAAGCAACACTGATGAAATACATACGTTTGGATTTAAAGGTGTTTCTTTTAAAGTCTTCATAAAAGTACCTAGGGCTTGGCGTTCCATTTAAGTATGTGTCAAATGCTTTGTTGCCAATGTTACATCGTCCAACAGCCAGACTGAAGAATGAAGTGGGGTTGCTTAGGAGCCGTAATGATGAAATTTTTCAAATGCATGTTTTCAACTAGAGGTAGAGATTCATTATCTCTTTCGCCATTGCGCCATTTGTTTCCTAGTAGCCATTATGAATCACAGGGTCTTTCAAGGCCAGTGCTACACATACACAAGCAATTTCCTTTCAATGAAGGTTAAGGGCTATGGTTTGAGTTTTCTTTCTGGACTTTTACTAACATGTGGAGGTCAACGAGGGCACTCCATTACCAAAGTTTATTAGGAGCATGCCACAAATACCAGTGTCCAAAAATGTACTGGGAAATTCTAATTATGTGAAAGAACAGATAAGATGTCGAAATCGTAATCAAAAGTGGAAGCGTGAAGCTGGAAATGCACTCAAGTGAAAGTATAAATATAATAAAATAATTCGAAATGCACAATAATGCACTGCTTCGAGGAAAACTCTACACTCATAGCCTATACGGTACAGTAAACATGTTTACACTGAAATATTTGTGATGTGTTTAGCAATTCTGGTGCTGTTTGGTACTGTGTTTTCCTTACTCCCATGAGAATTTAGCGACTATGTGATGTGCTAATGTAAAACTGCAAAGGAGTTTAATAGGAGAAAGCATTTTCATTGATCATAAGGGATAGTGGTCAGGTTTAAAACAGAAGAGCAAGAGCTTTGTGATATTGATGAGAAATCCAACATAGAAGTTAGTGGAGCTATCGCAGAATGCAGTGTAATTACAGTATAACGACACACTTGTGCTGAGTTACAGCAGAGAGTCATCTCAGCCTGTTAGCAATCTATGAGATAATGAGTGTCGTGGCGTTCGCATGAAAGTTGAAGCGTTTGAGCAGAGTGTACAGATGAGGAAGTGAGAGTGCTGGACAGACTAAAGGACTAAAGTGCTGCTGCATCACTCTTATTAGGTAGAGAAGAAGGGAGGGATAAATCCTGTCGCCATGTCTATCAGCAGGTAGTCAGATATCATTGGGAGTAATCTATGAAACTAAAATGAAAACAGAACAACATATTGATGCAAGAAGTTCTTGGACGAAACAAAATCTTGGACGTCACTGAAGATCACATGTTAATTATAAACATTCATTTGCAAGGCATTCACGGTGGATTTTTAAGAACCTAGGGCTGTCTAATATACCACATTATTAATGACAGTTCAATATATAGATACACAAGAGATTAGGGGTCACCCCCCCAAGCATTTGAAAAAACAATCCACTTACATCATTGTACCAGTTCCTGTATTTCTATCATCTAGAATGTCTACTATATTGGGAAGAAGGATGGAGTTAAGGGTTACAAAGTCCACTGTGCATAATAAGTTGTTGTTGCATGTCTAAGCTCCTCCTCGATTTTTCTGCTCCACTGTGAGCTGATTGCTAATAAGCACCTTCTTGGCCTTGTTTGGTTGTTGTTTGTGCTTGGCCTGGATACGTTTGTTGCTTTGGCTATGCTAAGTCTTTCGTAAGACGCTGGTCATGTGCTGCAACAGGACACTTGGCTGCTATAACTGATGATTGTCTCGCAAAGAAACCCAACTTCCTCCACCCACAGTAGCTGTTTGTTTTGATTAATTTGTGATAAAATACCTAGTAGCTGAAGATAAAAGGTTCAAGTTGTAATTGGTATTGCTGTTATGATTGGCACTGAAACAAAATAGATAACAGGAGATTATTATGAACAGATGATTATCATGTTATTAATACCTGCAATTACCGTTAGCATGTATCTCAGCCAGACATAGGAAGGAACAACAATTAGATTTTTTTTTTTTTTTTTTTTTGCAACTGTGAAATTATTTTCAGGTCTGTATCACCAGATGGCATGGAATTTCATGGAAAAACTCATAAGCACGAATTTTATATGCTGCTACCATACCCCCTTTTTTCCATTTATCTGATTGTGACTGTGTAAACTTTATGGATTTATAATCACAAGACAATGTTGTTCCAGTCCATGATGTTGGACTACGTGCCTGCTCTCGCACTTCCTTTTCCTTTTTACATGTCCTGAGCCTCCGTCTCTCTCTCTCTCTCTCTCTCTCTCTCTCTCCTTATGCTTTACCCCAATCTGGCAACCCAGAACCTAATACAAAAAAACAACCAAGACAAAGTCTGGTTGATTCATTTTCATGAATACATGATGTTTTTCAGCATGTTCTCACCTCAGTTGCTTTGGATTTCCACTTTTTCTCTTTGCTTATTGCTCCAAGCCCGTCCTTAAACACTGAATTCTAAGAAATCAGTTTTGTGTCTTGGGTCATTTATATTGTAACATGCTTAGAGATGCTGGGGTGCATCTCGTTTCCACAGGAAGCTGAAGGAACGGTTAACCAGTGACCTTGCAAAGTTCTTCAATTAGTTGGGGCTGCTGAAAATGGTCAAACCAAGTAAACATATGGTGCAAGAAAAACATTTTGTCCTCTCATTCAGAGGAACATAACACGGAATCTGTACACATTCTTGAGATAAAGCCAGTCATAACTGGAAAGTAGCAAAAGGCAGCTTTCTTCTTAGACACTAGTTCTCAAAGACCCACAGGGATCTGTGTACCATTGCAGGGGGTCCATGATTATTAATTATTTGTTTAATTCAGTGGTGGAAATCAAAAGGCTATTTGGCTGGTCATTTCAATTCATTTCAATATCAATTCAGGATATAGATTTTAAATGTATGAATTTATTGAATGGGTTTAATACAAAATTCATAAACAAGCAGGCCTGTAATTAATATAGACTTGCTGTTACGTCAGTGGAAAGTTCAGGAATAAAAATGCCCCGTTGTGCTAATTAAGCACTGTCACACGAGCAAGAGCGCTGTTCTAATGAATATCAACATGGCTGTGATTTGGCCGTAGGCATGAGGCCACAGGCGACTTGCTAATTTATGAGGCTACGATTAGCTACATTAGCTTCCTCAGTTAGCCGCAACAATAAGTTCTTTCTTAGGGCTACATGAGTTGTTACTGTCTCCATCATTCTAACCTTAGCTAGCTAAGATGGTTCACAAATCAAACGAAAGGAATTGCAACTTTTTACTCAAGTCCACTTTTAAAAATAAAGGGTGTATCTTTAAATCTGAAGCACGAAGGCTGTGTAAAGTGGTGCAGCGGGTAGCATTATAACCTCCCAGCTCCAGCGACCCAGGTTCGATTCTGAACTTGGGTTACTGTCTGTGTGGAGTTTTACATGTGTTTCACACATGGGTTCCTCCGGGTTCCTCCCAAAGAAACAAGAGAGTAGGTGAATTGACAGCACTAAATTGCCCCTAGGTGTGAATGTGTGTACGCATGGTGCCCCGCGTTGGACTGGCTTCCCATCCAGGGTGTATTCCCACATCACGCTGAGTGTACCTTCTACACACAACCACACCACAACCCTGACCAGGATAAAGTGCTTACTGAAGATGAAAGAATGAAAGTGATGTGTAGAAAGTGGATAAAACGCCTGCTGCCAAAGACAATTGGGAAAAGGACTCTGACATGAAGCTATATAGTGATAATAACAAAACCCTCTGTCAAATGAATGGAGTTAATTATCCCACATTCTCAAACAGCCATCGATCAGTGTGTTTTTCATCCAACAACAGGAGGCACTGTTCTGTAAACAACATATGATCACTTCTGAATGTTTTTTTTTTTTTTTTCAGAATTGCCAGCGTGTGCAGATCAGCTGGCTTTTGAAGAAGAATGAAAACAAGCCCAGCCTGAGAAATCTGTGCATGTACGCTGGGATTTGTTTGTTGAATGTGTCTGCCATGGTTAAAGACATGCTATGTCATAGTCACTGAGCTGCACAGCTTTGGGAAACGCAGATCTGCTGATCTCAGTGTTCCGCAACATCTGAGCGCCACTGCCGCTTTGGCAAGTGCGCCGTCCATTGGGTGCGAGAAAATAACAAAATACATCGCCATAGCTTTAACAAGGTTGTTATAGCTGCTTTTTGCATTCCTGATGAGATTGTAAAAAATGCTTATGAATTTATCTGTGTGATAAATCTGGAGAAGCACTGTATAATTATACATAATGGAATATAACATTTAGCTTCTTTATTGGATTCGGGTTCAATTTGACTATCTATCAGTAGCTAGGATGCTAAAATTAAACCTTATACTGATGTGCTTTTATCTTTGAAAATCAGATGCTTAGTCCTGCTGGGGAGCATGGTGGCTTAGTGGTTAGCACATTTGCCTCGCACCTCTGGGGTTGGGAGTTCGAGAGCTTGCATACTCTCCCTGTGCTTCGGGGGGTTTCCTCCGCAAGTCCAAAGATTGGTGTGGTAGGCTGAATGGCATTTGCAAATTGTCTGTAGGGTGTGAATGTGTGTGCGATTGTTGCCCGAGGTTCCCTGTGTAGGATAAGCAGTACAGAAAATGGATGGATGGATGGTCCTGCTAACACATGTAGGAGCCACCCCAGGTTAGAGCATCAAGGTGCATTTAGGTGCAAAAGTTTTGGAGCCCACAAATTCGAGGCTTGTTTGATTGGTTTACAGTTTGGGCACTGTTTCCTAAAATCATTGGAAAGTTCATGGTATACCATTAAAAATGTATATTTGTATCTCAATGCTTTTGTAAAGCTATGCCCCAATTGCATGAGAAATTTGTATAAAAGTGAATGACCCAGTCCCTAGCAATGAAGTTATAAGATGGTATGAACATGTAGCTTTTCACAGGACTCCACTTGACCTGACTTGACTTGACTTTACCATGTTGAATAAAATAAACATGACACAAATGTCTTTCTCCCCAGTCCAAAGACATGCATGGTAGGCTGATTGGCACGTCCAAAGTGTCCGTAGTGTATGAATGGGTGTGTGAGTGTGCCATGCGATGGATTGGCACCCTGTCCAGGGTGTACCCCGCCTTGTGCCCGATGCTCCCTGGGATAGACTCCATGTTTCCCCATGACCCTGAAGTGAAGGATAAGCGCTATAGAAGATGGATGGATGGATGGATGGAAATGTCTTTCTTGTTGTAGGAGGAATTGTATTCGTATTTTTTTAGCAGTTAACACTTCTTTTTGAGCGCTTCATCGTGACGGTCAGTTTGGACAGAAATTGTATCATGTTCATATAAACTCTAAAATAATTATTAAAGAACTTCTACTACAAACTTCGACTCCAGAGCCATAATCATAAACGCTGGCTAAAGCTCTAAGACAGTAATGTGATCAACAGTCCAAATCTCCTTATCTATTTTTTTAATCGATGGAGGGAATACAAATGGGAAAGACACACAATGCTTCAATACCAACTCAAAGTGGTTAAAGCTGATTATGCCTTGTGTACAGAGCAGTCTATGGCCTGACCCAGTCACTCCATAAAGCCCCTTCTCCAGTTTCTCAGACATTGCTCTAGGACATGATCCTGTGTTCCTTCTCTGCAACCAGTTACAGACCTCTTGCACTAAAATTACAGCTGTGGCAAATACATATTGCCAAAACAGCCCCACTGAAACTGATTAAATCTGAGGCATTCTTTGCATAGATATTGGTTATGCGAGTGAAATACGACTTTTTTCCCCTCCATACTTCAAATATTCTTGGCTTTATTTTCACGATTTGGATCTTGCAGTGGAAAACTGGGGCCCATCTGGCTAAATTTAGAATAATGACCATGGTCTATGTTTTGTATGTTCACAGTAAGTGAATGCCGGTGTGGAAGTGTCAGGAAAATCCGCAGAACTGCACGAAAGGGGTGACTATGGAAATATTTTGTTTATGCCAGCTCAGCCCGCTATTGTCTTTGGCCGTGCGCTGCATGCTTTCTGTCTCATGACCTCTCAGCTAACTGGTGATGAATCTCATAGTTACAGCTACCTTACAGCATCTGTATTTAAAGTTTCTCTCTTTTTTAGGGATCTCGGTAACAAGTCCTGCTTGTTAAAGTCCTAACAGGCTTAACACTTCACCAGTGGAGGTGGAGTGTGACAGCTGTCAGAAAAGATGTAGCGCTCGAGCATACAAATTGAATGGACAGTGGCAGGACCAAACGCTAATCTGTCCCACATGCCTGACATCCTGCTTGGCCAGAGAGCGCACGCACACAGAGGTCTGACGGAGAGACAGACAGAGAGAAGAGAAAAGGAGTGGAAACAGCCAGAGCAGGACTGATTCATGGCGCTCATGAACAGGGTTTTACACGCCGAATTATGTTCCACATGTGCTCTTCCACTATGTTCTGTTCTGTTGTTGTTTTTATCTATGTGGTTCTTGTCCCTTTAGTGCTGCCGGCGCTTTTTTACCAGCCCTCTCCTTCAACTTGAACCCGGTGCGAGAAGCTCCCCACCACTTCCACTAAACACAGTACCACTCGAGACTTTTCCTTACTTTTCCTATATTCCGTGTCGCGTTTCAGTTCTCTTTTCTCGCTCGTTTCATTTTGCTTTGTCTGTTGAGCATGCGCTGATGCTCTGCATGCTTTCATGAAACACACGGAAAGCTGGAAAGACCCGATCGACTCCACACAGCCCACGAGCCGTGCCTCGTCTCACTCTGCTTTTCCAAACCTTCAAATATCTTCGAGACAGCTTTTAACAATCAGCGGTTCATGCGCCCTGAAGTGAAAGCGCATACAAATATGAAATTGAGTGTGCAGGCTCATGTGAGTTCGAAAGCTGAAGAAAAGGGAACACCCATGCTGATAAGAAAATTTGTTTCCTGCAAATCTATTCCGAGAACATTCATTTGCACGCATCAGAAGCATCAAATGTTAGTAAAATTGTGGTTTCTAAAAAAAAAAAAAATAAATCTGATATCATTTGCATAGCAAACCAAGGAATACGCTGTACTTTGAGTGGAATTAATGAAATGGCATATTTGAGTGTTTTGTGTTGTTTTCCACAGAAGGTAATGGCAGAATATTGGGTTCAGAATGTCTGACGCCATTCTGCTTCAATTCTCAACCAGCAGGATTTTGGCATCAGTAGGAGGAATTTGGGACTATCACTTCTTTATCCATGCATTCCTTCATTTATTTATCCTGGTCATGCTCTAGGTGGAACTGGAGCCTATCCTGCGATGGAATGCTTGTCCATCACCATCTGCCATGTCTTGATCAATACAGAATGAGAAAATTGGGTTTCTGAGTGGTGCAACAGAAAAGTTCACTGTATCACTGGGAGATCGTGAGTTTGAATCTGCGGTCATGAGTCCAAGAGAGTAAAACTGGCTGTGCTTTCTGGGTGGGAGGGATGCCATTAATATATCCCCTGTGAGTCAGAATGATCTTAGTCAAAAGAGGGTCGTCTGTAAGCCTTCACCGTCCCTGGTTTGTAGCTGTCATGTGATAGACGTGAGCTAGTTAATAATGGGAATTGGCCAGTGACCAAATTACGAGAAAACTGGGGTCAAATAAACGAGCAAATGAATGACAGCGTCAAAAGAAGAGGACTAAACCATAAATGAAGCTGACAAAGAAGTAGAGGAAAGAGAGAGCGAGAAAGAATGATAAAAAGAACTCAATTCGATGATGAAGCAGCGGAAGAAGAAGAAGAAGAAGAAGAAGAGACATAAAGGTGGTCTGACTCATATTCTCCAGTTCATGTTTGGTAGCAGCTCATCCATGTTTAATAAAACCACAGCCTTTATGCCGAGCTCCAGCCTTCATGTTCTGGGCCAGTGGTGGATATTTTAAGAGTGAAATGGGACAGGCAGTGCATCCAATTCTTAACCACAACCAAAGCCAAGACACCATTCGATATCGACCACTCTCCCAGTTGAAGAATTGGAAGCATCCTACTGTTTTGATTCACTTATGCTTAAGTAAACAGCAAAGAGTGTGCAGGAAACATAACCGTGCATGATATGCTCGTGCAGAAAAGCCAAGCTGAGAGCACAGGCCCATTTGCTGAGAAGACTGAGAACATCTCATATTTTCACACCCTGCATGTGATGGGTAGCTTTCCAGCGATCTTACAGAGTGCCAACCTGCTTAAACCAATGATATATGTTCTGCTTTATGTATATGTGATATCTGTAGAGCGAAAACAAACCCATCAGGAATGTAACACTCTCTCATTTCGAAAAGATGTATGTAGTCGATGGTGTTAGGATCCAGCTCACGGTCCAAAACGTTACCTTACTTAACCTTTGTAAATCATAGCTTTGCTGGCTGAATAAATGCCCTGAAACCCTTCATGTGTTTGTGTTTGTGTTTTTCATAAAGATGGAAAAGGGTTGTTTCATGTTGCGAACGCAACACAGCTGGGAATCAGTAAGAGGGCTTTTAGACACAAATAAGAAGGTCGGATTTGCTGCCGAGCCAGACTGCTGTCCAATAGAAAATATTACGAGAGCAGCGTGGCATATGTTTTTATTAAACATGGGGCAACGTCATAACAATGAGTTGATTTGCCATTTTTAGGCAAAGTTAGCAGCTTTAACACGGATTCCCAGAACCACCCTGGAGTTGTGGTCTGGGTGGCTGCTCAGGCAGAGGAAATGTAACTCTGAAGCTGAGGTTTCCAGGAGGCAAGCAAGCTTTATATGCATTTAAAACTGTCCTCAGTTGAATCCTCATTGTCCAAAAATAGACAAGAGAAACATGTGCGAGCCATGGCTTACTGTCTCAGACATGCTCATGCACCTCTGAGAGAGCACAGAGTCCCTTCACGGAGTTACCTCGCGTTACCGCAGCAGCATTGCATCATGTGGCATTAACAGAACGATTAGCTTAGAAAAGATCATGCGGGTTTATAACACGGGAAGATGTTTTCTCCGAATGTTTGGCTTTTTTTTTTTTTTAATTTATTTTCGTTCTTTCCTTCGACATAATTTGTGCACTAATTAATCTCTTCTGACACTAACCTGCGCAACCATTTTCAGGGAAGTCTCCCGTTCATAAAATAATACTGGGTGATAAAGCTGATTTTAAAATAAAAAGCCATCGGTGAATAAAAGATCTGGATTAATTAGCAGTAGATCAAAGCCTCATGCTTTTTTTCCCCCTGCACTCTCTGCTCTAGCCACATGTGGTCCACAGGCTCGGCCCAGACATGTGGTTTTATTTAGCTTTGTGGAAAGGTTAAATACGAAACTTGGATAAGGAAAAAAAAAAGCACTGGATCTTTTTATATGATGAAAATTTTAAAGTTTCAGAGGCATTTTAAGACATACATGTAAAAGCGTATCAGTCTTTTTCAGTTTGTAAGTAAGTCTTGGCATCGGATTTTGGCCATGATGCCGGCTTAGCCTTATTGCCTCAGTTTATGTGCGTGGTTTTGTGTGAAGCTAATTCTTTCGAGCAAAATGCCTGTACCAGGCCTTATTTGATACTGGCTCCAGACAAATTGTTGTGCATTGTGTCATTTTCGGATTATACATGTTTAACAGCTTGTAAATAAAAATACTCACAGCACCCCAACAGAGTAAGACCTGGGGAAAAAAAAAAAAAAAAAAAAAACGAAGAAAAAAAAAAAAACCCATTTCATCATTTCACGTCATCATTAATGGAGATGAGAGTGACTCATCCCATATATGAAAATCTCATGAAAACATAAACACGTGGAATATAACAAAGAAAAACTTTATTGGTTAAAATAGCCATTTTTTTTTCACAGATTTGATTAATGACTTTTTTTTTTTGCTATCATGCATTTGCACACTGTACAACAGTGGATTCTCAAGGAAGGACATTTTCTCAACGCTCTTCATCAAACGAACCTAAAACTGATATTTTGCCTTATTCAGTGGATATGAAATATCTCGGTTTGGGCCTTCAAGGTCCAAACACATACGAAGGGTTTCACATGAAATCTGTTTTAATATAGTGTTTGTCGGCCCGGTGTGTGGTCAAATAAATTAGTTACATGCATAACAGAGAGAACATGTTGCCACTTCTGCATCATACAACATCCATGCCAAAGTCTCAGTGCAAACACCGTTGTAGCTGAAAAAATATATATATATCCGAGAACCTCCATGCTTTGAGTACCGATATGCTGTGATGTAAAGTTTGCGAATCAAAACCTTAAAAAAAGGTCCAAAATTAAATTTAATCTACTAGCGTTTGGTAATTGTGGAGCTACATTGGCATATATCTCTTTTTTATGGATTTAAAAGACTAAATATTAGTCCAGCTCTAACAAGCAGTCTTCTAAAAACTCACATTTGTGACACAGTTAGCTTGATTTACAGTACTAAAACTCTATCTCTCAAGCAGCACGATTACACTGATTTAAAACAAATTAAAACAAAAAATTAAACAAACAAACAAAAAAAAAACACTCACTACATGGGTAGAACACATATAATTGACTTTCCTTTTCCATTCAGCAAGACAAGTAAGGAAAACTTTTTTTTTTTAAAGAGGGAAATCATAGAAATCATATTTGCTCATCATATTTTTAGAAGACTTTTTTTTTTTAAATGCAAAAAACAAAAACAAAAAAACAAACAAACAAAAAACAAATCTTTTGCCCCACACCGATATAACAAACACAAAATAATCAAAAACTAACACCACATATATTCAAAGTTTATCAGGAAAACAACAGTTCACTACGATTAATAAAAGCAACCTTTTGTTAGTAAATGTATTGCCAAATTTTGGATTATTGTCAATAAATATGTAGTTGGGTCTAGTGATTTGTTATTGCTCTTACTTTTGTGTGAAGTATTATTCAGATGGATATGACCTTGAGTAGTAGTCAGTCACTGAGTGGTGGATGTCCTGTACTCTTTATGAATAAATAAATATTAATTCATGAAACTTCAGCACTAGGAACCTACACACAACCCGGTTTGACTAGACAGCGTCGAGGTCATAGAGAAGAGGAACATGATGGGAATGTTGGAAAACTGATGGAGTATCGTATTTTGATTTTTTTTTTTTCTTTTTCGGAAATGGAGAAACGAAATTTGCCTGCGGGATAATACAACGAAACGATCGATCACATGACCAAGGTATATTCATCCGGGGGAAACGGGGGACTTACAGGAAGTGAACTGAATATGCTCATTGGCCTCTCACCCCTGTCACCGTTCGGCTGTTAAAGGCATGTTAGCGCCGCTAGTCTTCGACATTGACGTTAATTAACACATAGTACCTCCAGCAGTGTAAGTAAGTTTACGTCTCTGCATCTAGAGTCTAGAGCGAGGACAGGACACTGGACAGTGTCCTTTCCCCGGGTGCAGGAGACGTTATTTTTCTCTCTGTCTCTGCACCTTATGTCCACTTCTTTAACAGACTGGCGCAACGCAAGCATGGCATGGGTTAGCGCAGCTTTTAGACATCCAGGTCGTCAGGCCTGGCTCGGCTGCTCACATGGCTGCTTGCACGGCTGGACGGTCTCGGCTCAGTGAGCACCAAAGGCTGCATCTCACTGCCCGCCGCCGCCTTCTTGTGCTCATGACCGTTATCAGGGTAGTCGAAGACATGCGCGTGCGAGTTGGAGATGGTACTGCCGTTGTGGCCCAAGCGCTGACGCTCGGTGCTGTAGTTAGCCCAGTTTTGTTCACTCGCCTGCTTGTTGTAGTTGCGGCAAGAGTTGGTCCTCTCGCCCGTGGCTAGCTTGTAGCCTGGCAGTGACATGGGTGACAGTGGTGCTGTGGGTGATGAGCATCCATTGTAGTAGGCATACTTGGTGCCTGGCATGTCCTTGGGAGGGTGGGTTAAGGTGTTGGACTGAAACTGACCCTTCTTTTCCTTGACACGGTCCTTGATACGCTTGAAAAAAACATAGAAGAGCTCAATGCCATTGAGCACCAGGGAGACAAGCGACACCACCAACATGAAGATGATGAACACGGTCTTCTCGGTGGGACGTGACAGGAAGCAATCGACACGATGGGGGCATGGAGAACGCTCGCAGGTGTACACAGCAGACAAACTGAAGCCATAGATGTACCACTGGATGAGCAAGAAACCAATTTCGAAAAGAGACTTGAAGAGGATGCTGACTACATAGGTGCGCAACAAGGCACCCTTCATCTTCACCTTGCCATGCTCCTCAATACCATGCTTGAACTTCTTGAGCTCAATGCGTTTCAGTGGCTCGTCCACGTCGGCGCCATCGTTCTGGACGGCACGCAGCTCCCCCTCCTGCCGGTTCAGCTTCTGCTCTTTGCGCATCAGATAGAAGACGTGTGCCAGGTAGAGGAGCGTTGGTGTTGACACAAAGATGATCTGAAGCACCCAGAAGCGGACATGCGAAATGGGGAAAGACTTGTCGTAGCACACATTCTCGCAACCTGGTTGCTGAGTGTTACACTTGAATGCAGATTGCTCGTCGCCCCACGCCGACTCCACGGCCGTGCCCAACACCAAAATGCGAAAGATGAAGAGTACGGAGAGCCAGACCTTGCCTCCGGCTGTCGAATATGACTGCACCTTGTCCAGGAGCCGGCCCAAAGCACTCCAGTCACCCATCTTGGGGCGTGTTTCTGCTACAAAGAAAAATGTTAAGACTGTTAAAACATTTCCATGCTAGATGCCACCAAAAGCATTTGCAGATGATATTAAGATGTCTCTTCCTTAAAATCTTGTGAATGCGCAGCACACAGTGATGTCTTATACAACTTCTATTTATGTGTCTAGGGATATATATATATATATATATATATATATATATATATATATATATATATATATATATATAGTATCATTGAAGGCCTTTATTCAGGAATAAGGTGCACTCTAAGAACTTTGCCATCAAACCAAATATAGAAAAAAGACAGAAGAAATGACTCAATCCTACCCCGATCACACACAGTGATATATGACTACGCTACTGTGGAGTTCATCAGCAAGTGCTTCATAATGCTTCCCATAGGTTATACTATAAACATCGATTAACGCCATAACTCCCAAGCACCAAATAGATCTTTCAACAACACGCGAACATTTCTAGTTTCTTTCTCTTTTTTTCCTAGTCAAACAGATGTTTTGTGATGTTCTTAGTAAATTGTCAGCAGCCGGTGTCTATAAGACCCAAATGGCACTCTCTCATCTAGACACAAAACACAGACAAAACTCCAGCAGAGAAACCATTTAACAAACTCTGAGCCTCAGCAGTTTGGGATCAAAGCACCGCTTTCAGCCCATGGAGAAGCAGAATGCTCACCATCTAAACCAAGAAACATGAGGAATGCCTTAAGGACAAATAAAACAAATAGCGACTATATGCGTTAGTTGGTCTATGGGACATTTCATGTCAGCTATGTGATAACATGAGACGAAAGATATCATTCTACACGAGACACATGGATACAGTCTGGTTTGATTGGAGGAAAAGGAAATTTACAGTAACTATGTCTAAACATTTCTTATGAATCATGTTTGTGATTCATCATGGATTGATTTATTTATTAATTTATTTATTTTGTTTTTTGAGTTCCCCAAAACAATAAAATAGCCTACATTTACTCTTTACAATCACTATATCCCAATGGGAATGTTTATAAGCATCTTGTAACCTGTAAGAAAATAAATCATTACTTTATACATCAACTCACAGACTTTGTACTGTAAAGATTCCTCCACAGGTCTACAGAAGTCTAAGCACAAATCTTCCCAAGAATTGTGTTCTTCTTCTACTTCTTCTTCTTCTTCTTCTTCTTCTTATTATTATTTGTAGTAGTAGTAGTAGTATTGTTATTGTTGTTGTTGCTGTTATCATTGTTATAATTATTTATTTATTAAAGTATAAAGTAGGTAAAAGTGGATAAAAGTTTAGGTAACTACTAGTCAGTCACGTACCTGAATGGACAGCGAGGGGGAAGCGGAAAGGAGAGCCGAGCCCTGAAGGACTTTCTCCGGCAACTTCCTAAACTCCGACTCGGTTGGACTGAGGCTCACTTGTCAAACTTTCCTCGCTTATAAGAGATCGCGGTTGCCAGATTGGGAACTTTAAATCGTCGTGTTTTTCCGCTTGGGCCCAACGGTATCCTTTAGGATTTTGACATCCTTTTATGTCTATAAACTTCATTGGTGTATCTCATGTCTTGTACTGCAGCTTTAAGAAATTGGAATCGAACTGGCATAGTTTTAAAACTTTTCTTTGTGTATAATGTTTGAAAGTCGCCCCAATCTGGCAACCCCGAACTGTGCGGCTGATTGGGGTAAAAACTTGTAAGACGGCACGCGAAATCACATGATTCCTGCGTCATAATTTTTGGGCTCTTCTTACCTTCTTACATTTTTTGACTCTTCGTGCATTCTTATCAATTTAGGGATACCTTTCTCTACTTATCCTGCCAAACTAATCCAGTAAACTCCCAACACTGTCTGGTTTATTAACTGAGCTCCTCACATAGGGCATATAGGGTTTATTCAGAGTGAAAATGAATCACAATATTCATGTGCAAATACAGAATAAGCACAATAACAGTAGTTATAGTCACATTTTTACTGACTAGTCTCTGTCAGATAGCTGTATACTTAAAACATGTTACTACATATATATATATATATATATATATATATATATATATATATATATATATATATATATATATAAAGGTGTTATAGTAACACAATAAGAACATCTTTACATAGAAATATTAGTGTCAGAATATAAATGAAAGGAAAACGAATCTGTGATTCTAACCAATTGCCTAAAAGTGATTGAAAGAGTAAACTTAGAGTCAACTCAACAGGTACACTGCGCCATCTGGTGTACAACATTATTATGCAGCATATTATGACGATATAAATTCACCGGTCACTCTATTAGGAACATCTGTACACCTAATCATTTATGCAGTTATGCAATCAAATCCAATCCAATCATGTGGCAGCAGCATAATGCATAATATATATACACAGTCATGGTAGTCATAATACAGTCATGCAGGTACAGGTCACGATGTCCCCATCAATCATCAGAATGGGGGAAAATGTGATCACTGGGACTTCGGTCGTGGTTGTCGCTGCCAGAAGGGTTGGTTCGACCATTTCAGAAAATGCTGATCTCCTGGAACTTTCACACACAACAGTCTGTAGAACTGACACAAAATGGTGTGAAAAAACTAGGCCGAAATAAGCTGAAACACCTTGTTGATGAGAGGGATCATGGAGGAGAATGAGCAGACTGGTGTGAGCTGACAGGAAATGTATAGCAACTCAAATAAGCACTCTTTACAAGCGTGGTGAAGAGAAAAGCATCTCAAACTGCACAACGTGTCAAACCTTGAAGCAGAAGAACAGATCAGGTTCAACTCCTGTCAGCCAAGAACAAGAACCTGAGGCTGTCATGATCACACGCTCACCCCAACTGGACCATTGAAGACCGGGAACAGATCAGGGTTTTTTTTTTTTTTAATCTTCAACTGTCCAGTTTGGGTGAGTCTGTGCCCATGATAGCCTCATATTCTTGTTCTTGGCTGACAGGAGTAGCACCTGATGTGGTCTTCTGCTGTTGTAGCCCGTCCACCTCAAGGTTTGATGTTTTGTGCACTCTGAGATGCTTTTCTGCTCACCACGGTTGTAAAGAGTGATTATATGAGTTACGATATCCTTCCTTATATATGTTATATATATCCTTATATATGTTGTGTGGCGTGTGTGGCGTGTGTGTGTGTGTGTGTGTGTATGTGTGTGTGTATGTACTTTCCTACTTCTCCAGTAGGAAATCTAAGCATTTAATTGATGTGAATGAAATCAAACTGAACTGTTTTCCAAAAGTACCAAAATATATCATATAATATAATCATATATATTTATTATAGTCTTAACTTTACAACTGGGCCCTAAATGTAATAAAACTTTATTGAATTGTTTTGAAAAATGAATTATTTTGTATGGTTTTAAATTGTGTGTAAGACATTTCACATATTTCTAATACTGGACTTGCACCGTCTCTGCAGATTTAGATGTAGCATGTCCAAAATGAAGACTTTGATCATCATAATAAGGAAATCTAAACATAAAACAGTCCAATTCATGTTAATAAATACTTCATGTAGTCTTTATTCCTCATGATCTCTTAAATTCCACGAAAGTATCTGATTTTAGGTAGTACTACGAGCCTGCTATTTTCCATTCTGGCCTCCAGAGGTCAGCCTTGTCTCATTAGTGATGGTCTATTTCTTCGCAATAAGAAAGATTATGTTTTTTGTTTGTTTGTTTGTTTTAACTATGATTTTGTGAACCCTGGATAATCTCCTAGGGAAGTAATAATCAACTGAAAACCTTCTAGTGAGTGTGACAATACCATGATATATTTAATATTGCTTTCATTAGTTCCATTGACATGAAACGCATGGATTACACATGTTTTGAAATAAATTGAGCATTTTAAACGTAATCCATATGACAGGCAGGAGATATAGTTGCAAGTGCAGGTCAGCTTTATTTATTAAACAGGGTTTGGGTCAGGCGATCAGCAAACAGATTTTTTTTTTGTGCTTTGCAGTCTGGCAAACACAAACGTATAGAACTCTTTAAGTCCCTTGTCATCCGTCTTCTTCCCTGTTCTGACACTGACAGCCTTGATAATATGGGCAGAGCATAGATGCAAAACAGTGTATGGCATTATCTCTGCCCATGTCTTGCTCCTCTAGCACATAGCATAGGTTCTCTTGAGGTAGGCATGAATACTCTCATGACTGAAGGCCAGAAGTACAGCTTGCATCAGCTGAAGTCAGTTTCCACTTCATGAATTTGGTGGCTGGTGTACTTTGAATTGCTGCAAAGGCAAAAAGTTGGGGAATACTGTGCTCATTACTCAGCATCTCTCAAACAGGGAGAGGTGGAGCATCTTTACCTGGTCCAGGCAACATAAGCGCATAATAAAATACTCTTTGGTTTTGGTCTGGTATTGTTGAGATACCTCCGGTTGCATCTAGATATAATGACACTGGCGCTTTTCTTCTTAGGTGATGCACCAAGTAGATCATGTACAGACTGCATTTACCTTTAGATAAAGCAAATGTCCCTGCCTGCTGGCTTTGGAACGTACATGCTGGTATGTGAAATTAAGCGCACTGCAAGGGTTTTTCTTTCTAAATTGTTGGCAAAGTATGTTGGTCTATGGCTTTCAAAGTTTACTGAAATATTTTTTACTTTTACTGAAATTTCTTCCAGACTTTAGCACGGATAAAAATTCTGAAGGGTGAAGGAATTGCTGGCACCTGTCTATACTTGCTTTTCGCTGTTTTTTTTTATTATTATTGTATCTGACACAGTTTTGTTGTTGGCTGCCTTGTCCTTGTCTGAACCTTCAGAAGTGGGTGATTGTAATATTTTCCTGTCCCCATGTTTCTGTTCCAAACCTTCCTCTGTCCTAGACATCAAATATCTGGATGGCTGTTCAGTGTCTTGAGAACTCAGTGTTTCTCTATCACTTTCTGATACTATAATATGCTGTCTTGAGACAGACAGTAATGGTTCTTCTCCTGAAGATTCTTTGTGACCAACACTAGATTCCTCTGAATAGATGTCTGAAAATTCATTCTCAGTTTTGGTTTCGTGATCTTTGTGCTATTTGTAATTTTTGTTTTGATAAAACATTCTTCTGTAGCATTTCTTTGACATGGGTTTCGCTGCTTCTGCTTCTTTACAATGCGATGTTTCTGAATTCATTTGAATTGTTCATTCTTCCTCTGACCAATCTGATGCCTCAACATATTCCTGTGACTCTACCTGTGACTCTATTATAAATATAGATGCAAGCAGCTATAAAGGAGTCCAAGCAATAGCCCAAAAGTAGTGTCCAATAATCAAAGCAGGCACGTTAGGCACATTAGACTCGTGCAAGCCAAATGCTGTGTGGACTTATGCAACATGGGTGTATAGATTTATAGGGATACAAATATCTGTATAAAAAGTACTGAACATTTACTCCCAAAAACAAGCCTTGTTAAATATAAAGAGTAATATTCTGAGTGTTTTGCAGTTGGTTTCATGTTTCTAGGTCATACGGTCATTGAGTTTAATACATTTATATGGATAATTGAATCTGTATAAAACGTACTGGACATTTACTCCCCAAAACAAGCCTTGTTCCATATTGTAAGCATTGTGGAGCTGGCACTCGAGTGCCGACGATTGCTTATTTTTTCTCTTTATTTTTGGGACATTAGTCAGGTAAGAGAGAGTGTTCGTTTTGTTTTGATGAGTTCTTTGATTCGATTTGTCTCAGTGACTACGTTTACATGGACAGCAGTAATCTAATTATTGACCTTATTCTGAATAAGACAATATTCTGATTAAGGTGTTTACATGAGTCGCTTTTAGAATACTCCTTTCATGTTCAGGTTTTACGTGTTATAGAACATAGATGGATTAACGGCACACGTCATTACGTCCCCACGCCACGCCGTCCGACGTCCCTCCAGAATTTCACGTATCAACATACAGTTTGCTTTCGCTATGGTACCGTATACAGTTTAAGGTTATTTTATTTTATTTTTTTACGAAAGCTTCAAGTGCAGTTAATTATTTGTCATCCTGTACGTGCAAATAGACGACTGCTTGAAGCCGTGGGCTGCGTCCCAAACCACGTACTTACCTACTATATAGTAGCTGATATACGTGTATTTCGCCTACTATATAGCAGGTAAGTACGCTGTTTCGGACGCAGACGTGCTCTCTTGTTTGCCGTCAAATGATTGAGCACTGCCATGTGTGTACGTGTCCTGTCACAAAATGCAGTGAAAACTCTCACACGACGTTCATAATGTGATTAAGGTGTGTACATGTCTGTAACGCACGTCGATAATGCGACTAAAACAGGAATACTCCACACGTCTTAATTCCATTTGTGTTTACTTCGAGTATGACTTTAGTCGGATTAAGGCAATAAAAATGCTAGTTTCTTAATCAGAGTATCGTCTTAATCGGGTTAATATTGGATTATTGTTGTCCATGTAAACCTACTGATTGTCCCTCTCTCCTGCGTTCTGAACCTGTTCCATGTAAATACTGGTTGTGTAATTGCTCCACTGTTTATTGTAAATACTTGTTACTTATTTTGTCCTATTGCCTGTAAATACTTATATCATTTATATTTAATACAGAACCAAAACTCATTCCGGCATCATTCTCAATCATTCATCATTCTCAAAACACATCATGCCTCAATAGTGGTGATTTCCTATAATTCCCTGCTTAAATTTATTTACTTTATTTTGCTTCATACAAAAAAAAAAACCAAAAATGCTATGTCCCTTATAGTCCTAGACATTAAAAGGAAGGACGTAACAGAAATTGATTCCAAGGTTCATAGGTATAAAACATTTCAAATTAAATCATGTACAAATCAAAGTTGACCCCCGATCTCCATAAAACCATTACAGAAAGAAAATCTCATCGTTTAAGTAAGGAGGAAAATACCTGGGAGCATATGGTTATAGGAAAATAATCAATCATGGAGTGGTGTGGTATGGCCTAATCAAAACAGCATTTGCTCTTACTATCCTGAAGTTGGTTATTTTCTAGTAACAGCACATTGTGAAGTCTTTTATTCTCTTTATACTACAGCAATTTGTCAATAATTACAACTTTTTATATATTAAAGAACATGCTTCTATCGATTTATAATTATGTTTAATGTTGTCAAACCTACGTGTTACAAGTTAGTTCATGTTATAGAGCTATTAAAAGTCATTCCCTCACCAGCTTTTCATTTTCTCTCTCTCTCTCTCTCTCTCTCTCTCTCTCTCTCTCTCTCTGTTGAATAGTTGTTACTACAGAAATGGTTCTGTGTTAGAACAAACGCAATAATATAAAGTTGTCATTTGAATTAGAGCTGCTGTGGAGTAATATTATCTAATGTGGAACAAACATCTGCTCAGATCCACTGATATTGGTTTGAAATGGTCTTGAGAAACTCAGATATGAACCACTTCCTTGTCAATGGTGTTGCAACATCAAGCGTTTGCACACTTCATTACCAAGTTTACATTTACATTTATTTGTTGTGCGGACGCTTTTATCCAAAGCGAGTTACAAATATTCCCTATTCTGAAGATGTAGCTCATGTTTCATTAAGTATCATTTGGTCTTCATTTTGAAAGGTCTTCTTGGTCGAAACCAGGTTAACAGCGGTGAGGTTATAGATATGCTTTTTATTGTCGTTTGGTTGTCATTTTTGTTTCCCCCAAATAAAACATATGGACTTTCACCCAACCTATTAAGTTCTGAGCCTTGATTCTTTTGGATGGTCTTTTGTGTACCCTCGTGGACCCTTTTTCCTTGTCTGTTTTTTTTCCCTCCCTCTGCCTAGCCCATCTGGTTTGACTCTTTTTCTGATCACTGGTTTTTGAACTCTGCTCTGAAATTTCAACTCTTTGGTTCTTTATTTTGGTAATGACAGTTTTGGTTGTTTTGTTTGTTCACAACGTAATGAATTATCTGCACTTGCTTCCACCTCCTCTTCCATTCTGTGACCTATGTTATCAAAAGCTGCACTAAGGTCATGCAACACATACAATGAGACACAACCCTGATAGCAGGCCAGTAGTAGGTCATTTAGCACAATTTGTAGTGCCACAGTAACGGTGGCACTGAATAAGAGATTTAAGTTTTTGATCAAAAATCTTTCAAAACATGTTTTCACTACATCATTATGGGCAATTGATGGGTAAAAATGGCAATTATATCCATTCAAAATCAAATACACAACACAATAATGTGTGCAACAAGAAAATGGGGTGGGAATATTTTCTGAATCCGCTGTATTTTTCCGATTTTTTATATCATCCCTCCAGAATAGCTGTTATGGAAGGCCTTCTTTGAGAAATAGGGTGTACTCAAAGGACTTTAATCTAACATGCCAACACTAATTTTAAAATGATAGAAGATCCTTGATGAAATGATCCTACCCTGACCAAACACAATGAGATATGACTATGCTACTGTGGAGTTCATCAACAGCTTTGTAACTCTGCTGCTTGATAATGATTCCCAAAGGTTATATTTTTAAAAACAAACAAACAAACAAAAAAAACATGTAATTAATTAGCACCATAACTCCAAAGCCCCAAAAGAATAGATCTTTCAGCAACATGGGAAATATGACTTTTGTAAAAATTTTTCCCCCTAGAAGAACAGATATTTTAAGATGTTCTTAGTAAATTATCAGCAGCTGGTGCCTATAAGGCCCAAGTGGCGCTCTCTCATCTAGACACAAAGTACAGACAAAACTCCAGCAGAGAAACCATTTAACAAACAAAGCATTGCTTTCAGCCCATGGAGAAGTAGAATACTTACCATCTAAACTAACTAAAGTAGATAAAAGTGGATAAATGTTGTAGGTAAATATCGGTTATATATCTGAATGGACAGCAAGGAGTGAGAGGAAAGGAGAGCTAAACCCTGAAGGACTTTCTCTGGCAACTTCCTGTAAACTCCAACTTGGCTGGACTGCAGAGAAAGTGAGACTCACTGCTCAAAATTTCCTCACTTCTCAGAGATTTCCATTGGCAGATTGAGAACCGTAATGCCTTGTTTTTTTCCACTTGTGGCAGCAGTGATTCATGACCATAGATTTTGGTGGTGAAGGCAATAATAACGACATAGTCTCAACCAAATTCAGTTGAGAGGTTACAATATAGGCTTCTAAGTAATGATTTTTTTATGTAATGAATAACTCTGTTACACTAGGCAGTTGAGATTCGATAACATACAGTGATCCAGGGTACAGTCTAGCAGCTCATTTTGAACACTTTTAGTTGTATCTTCAACTGTGTTCAAGGTAATATCACTAACCAGAGTTAAAAACTTAGGCATTGGAAAATGGATATTTTATGGCTTATAAATGGCAATAAATGGCTTTTTCTCAGCAGTTGAGAATATACCTTTATTTACTCAATAATCCTCCTTTCTAACTTATTGAAGCTAAGTGGGGACGTGAACACCCCACCCCATGATTGTGCAACATCTAGAAACCTGAGCAAATCAGCAGAAAATCTACTTATACGTGTCAAATAACAACATTTGAAATGATTGATGTCTTGAAAGAGGTCATTAGTATTTCAACAGAATTGACAATGTATGGACTTGTGAATCAGGACTTTATGAAGATTAAAATTTGTTGAACAGCCGATATAAACGGTGCGGCCCCACTTGCCTCTATGGATGCCACTGACTTGTGGTAAGGTTTCCGTTAGCTGTTTGACATTGTTTATTATTATCAAATTCAGAATTGTGTCTAATAACCTGCATAGCAGATTGTACAGGATTGAAGTGAATTTGGAGAGTTGTAAAATATATTTTATGTGTGTTTGAATATTCACTCCAATCTGGCAACCCCAATCTGTGTTGCCTCTGTCAGAGAAACTTGTAAGACAACATGGGAAATCACACGATTCCTACATCGTTACCGTCTTACATTTGTTGACTCTTCTTGCATTCTTACAAGTTTAGGGACAATTGTTTCCACTTATTCTGCCAAACTAACTCAGTAAACTCCCAACGCTGTCTGATTTATTAAACAAGGTTTATTCAGCATAAAATAGAATCACAATATTAATGTACAAATACAGTTTAAGCACAATGACCATAATCACATTTCGTCAGCAGTAACTTATTAACCTATATCTTGTCTTGTCAGATATTTAATTAAGTCATGTTTAAAGCATTATGCTGCACATAAAAAGGCTTTATCGTTATTTTTTAAAAAAGTGTATGTAACACAATAAGGACAATGTGTATGTAATTAAAGTGTCAGGATATATATGGCAGGAAAACAGTGTGTGAATGAAACAAATCGCATAAAACCGAATGGAAGGGTAAGAGTAGAGTTATCTGAACAGGTACACCGTGCCATCTGGTGTACAGTACTTCATCACTAGATTACTAAGGCAATATATTAGCCTACATTACATAATATAGTGTATTCATACAATTTTCTAAAAAATGATGGGTTATTTAACCCCATATAATTTTTAGAGTGTAGATATGTTGATTTACAGTTGCATTTCTTCAGCAGGTCTATAGTTCCTGTGTGCCCAGTGCTTCTCCATGTCTCCATTCACACTGTTCTGCTTAATGCTCTTTACAGCTTCCTGGCTAATTGCACCTAACGGTAGATTACTGGCATTCATATTGTAGAACACCACTGCTTCATGTTTTGGCCGTCTTCTTACTCTACAACAAACCAAATAGCACACTTCGAGCACGTTCAAGGCCAGGGAAACACATGCAACTGCAAGCATGAATATCATAAAGATGGTCTTCTCTGTGGGTCTGGACATGAAGCACTGTGTCATCACAGGGCAGGGGGCCTTGGTACAAAAGAATTCGGCTGCCATTACAAAGCCGTAGAGGTAATACTGGCCAACGATGAAAGCAACTTCCAGGATGATTTTGAAAAAGAGCTGAGTCAAGTAGCTACACAACAACTTGCCCTTGATTCTGACTTTGCCATTTTCATCGGTGTATTTCGGTGCCAGCACTGACTGGTCGCTCTTGCGCATCTCTCTAAGCTTTTTCTCCTGGTGGATGATGTGGATGGCATGGCCCAGGTAGAGCAGGGTCGGGGTGGACACGAAGAGGATCTGCATGACCCAAAAGCGGACGTGGGAGATGGGAAATTTCCAGTCGTAGCAGACATTCTCGCAACCCGGTGTGAGGGTGTTGCAAATTAAATCAGATTGCTCATCTCCCCATACATTCTCAACTCCTGCGCCCAGAACAAGGATTCTGAAGATGAAGAGTATGCTCATCCAGATCTTGCCAATGACAGTAGAGTGGGCCTGCACCTTGTCCAGTAACGTGGAGAGAAAACCCCAGTCTCCCATTGTGTTTGATGATCAGGTTTACTCTAGAAGATTAAAGGGGAAAGATTCATTATAATATCTGGTAGTAGAATGGTCTGGAAGTACTGTTTATAAATGAACCAAGTATTATTTTATTCCACAACTTGTTGTGTGTGTGTGTGTGTGCTTACTACATACAAGTGAATTGTCCACCAATATATCATATCAGTATAATACTGTATTGTAATGAAATCAAACTGAATTGATTCTGGACCTCATGAGTTCCACAAATGTGTCATATTTTAGGTAGTACTATAGGTAGCTACTGTATTTTTCATGCTTGCCTCTAGAGGTCAGCCTTGTGTCATTAGTAATAGACCTATTGTCCTCCTACATATCCCTCACTCATATATCCCTCATTTATATATGTATCTCCCCATGGCTAGGAATGACCACAATGTAGTCTTTATCTGCAGTGACTGATGTTAACTGGTGCAGGTTAGGGATCCTTCAGTTAACTTTAACCCATTAATGTTCTCACTGAGTGGACCTAAACAGTGGAAATCATATTTCTTAGTTCTAAGGGCAATAATAATTCTGGTTATGTTTGTAACTGTGGTTTTCTGAACCCAGTGATGTATGATGCAGTAATAAATATTGCTGAAATAGAAGTTTTTTTGTTGTTGTTGTTTTTTTCCTTCTGGAACTTTCTTGTCAAGAAAGTGCAAAATGAGGAACCAACACTGGAAAGAAAAGGAATTTCTCTAAGCCATTTCCCAGATTAGCTCATTCTCTTTTTATGTGCATTTCTTTTGTCTTAATTGAATGATAATTTATTGATTTGTGTTGGCTTTTTATTCCATAATATTATTTCTTTAATTATTGTCATTCATATGATTTTTTTTTTTTAATGAATAATTAAATTCTTAATAATTAAATTTTTCCAAACTAACTTTTGTGTAAATACCCCTACGGATAATTGACATAAATCTGTTTGATTCAAACTTGATAAATGAGACCAAACGTTATTAACATTCACCACACTTTTGTTGTTGTTGTTGTTGTTGTTCTTAATTATGAGACTTTAACTGTTGAGATGGCTCAAAAAAGATGCTATACCAAATGCTTTAGCAGACCAATTAAGCTGAAAGATGTTAGGTGCACTGTGTGTTAAGGTGAAAGCGACACTCTGGAAGCTCCTATGTAATGCATAGTTAGCTTATATTTTCCCACTGACTTAATCCAAACAATGCAGCATGCGCACACTTGTACAGTTATCTGCATTAAGAAAAAAAGTTTTATGTAGAAATAAGTTTTGTGCATCCAGTCTTCTTCATCTAGGTGTGTTATGAATCTTATGTACATACTACAGCCCTTTGGAGTAAGAGCCATGGAGCTCAGAAATACCGCTCTAAGACCTGGCACTAGTGTATTCTGAGGGTTTGTGAATTATGTTGTGAATCACGGTAACTAAAAAGTCCATTCCCACCCATTAGGGTCATCTGTGTTACACTGTATGGAAATTTTCTTCAATTGTTATGAAGCAAAGTCCTAAAGTACTTCTGTCCAGCACTTTCATAACTCATAACTCATAATAAAACACTCAGGAAAAACTCAGAACTGACCCGATTATTAGATTGGATAAGGTGTGTGAAGGTGGTTACTCCAGGAGCATGGTAGAGAACCCCGGCTTTACCGTCTGCTTTAGGGCCAGTAACTAGAGCCTCTTCCCCCGGCAGTCAGGCTGTTCACCACGCTACAGTGCAATGTACAGTCCCTACAGGACAATGTACGTAAAAGCTCAAAGATGTGCACATTTCTGCAGTTTCTATTCCCCCTCTGGAAAATGCACGTCATGCCACCTCCATTTTAGAAGCTTCATAAATACTACCTTTTTTTTTTTAAATGTTTTTTTTTTTTTAATTTACAATAAAAAGCAAACTTCTTTTTCCATACAATTTATGTGACCTTATTGAATTTGACACAGCCACAATTAGCTTAAATAATGAGATTTCAGCACGATCGTGTAGTATAACGATGTCTGCATGTTAGCTATCGTACTTACATTTCCCGATGCCGCATTTCACATTAGTTGGTATGTTTTTGTACCACCTCAAAGCAAAAATATTGGCACTGGAATTTAAATCAAATGATGTATAATGCTTATAATTTGGTTACAAAAAAAGACATTAACAATAACCATAACAATAATAATAATAATCAATCCTGAATATGAGTTTTAAATAAATAAATCTAAATCTGCATGCACTATTTATTCTCATCGGAAATTGTTAATTCACTCAAAAGCTTGACCATATTAATAAAACAATAATTTAATATATATGTTTAACTAAAGGGTAAAGATCTATGAAGCCCCATAAGATATTGATGTTATAATGTTTGTAATTATTATATCATTATGTAATATGTCATTATTAAACTTAGCTTCTATGGAAAATTATTAGGATTTGTAAAACTAAGCCCATTAAACTATGCTGTAACATGAGTAAAATAAAACTCACCGGGAGCAGTGGGTCAGGTCTAGAATCGTAAAATGTCAAACTCTGTATCGTCAGATGAATAGGATGAAGAGTCAGTACGAGATTATGGATTCTCAGAGTGTGTGTTTTTAGAGTGTGTGTTCCTGATTTAGCTAAACAGTCAATCCCATTTTCCTTCCTCTTATGTGTTCAGTTATCCATGTCTAATAACCAACACTTCACCTAAACACCAGTGACCGTGGTCAGCTTGACACGGTCACATGTTTTGACTTATTTCTCAGCAAGACTTTTCATCATTTCTTACAACACATCTAAAATTGCAAAATAAGGATCCACACCCGAATCGTCACATTTACTGGTATCGTCGCACACGATTATTAGCACTAGAGGGCAGCACGGATTAGACCGCGTTGGAAAATGAGACGCACGCTAAAGACGGTGGTCATCAAATTTCACTTCCATAAACACATTTCAAGGTTACGCAATACAGTCTTCCATGTGCTGTTTCTATGGTATAAGTTTTATCGCTTGGCATATGTATTTTGTCTTATTGTTCATTCATTCATCAGGGTTGCAGTGGATCCAGAGCCTCAGAACAACTGAGTACTAATGGGTCACATACACACGTCCTCAGACACACGTATAGGCAATTTAACGCTAAATAATAAGAAGAAGAAGAGGAAATTTATTTATATAGCATCATACAGTTTTTATATAGCTTTCATACAGTTCAAAATACTTTACAAAGAAAAAAAAAAGGCAAATAATGGCTCCAGAGTAGCCATCCTGTCTTCTGGAGATAACGTGATTTCACGTATGCAGAAGAGGGTAGGTAGCACTTTCCTCCCATCGTGTTACACTGTCCTGAGACGCAGCCTGAGCAGCAGTTTCAAAAGGTGTGTCTGACTGGCTTCACGTATCAGAGGGCAGGTGTGTGGGAACTCTCAAATACAGTACACGTGCACAATGTTCTCCAGAGACAGAGATGATGATTTTTGCCCCTAGAAACCGTGTCAATAATTGTGCAGGGCGTGTAGGGCCTCTATCATCTAATTTGCATGCCCGTGTCAAAAATCTTGTAGTTCACCCAGAATTCAAGTATGACAGGAAGATAAACTCAGTTGTGAAGAATAATAAGTTTCATTCAACTGCAAAATATTGCTACACTTAAATCTGTCTTATCATCTCATGACCTGGAGTATGAAAGTATGTCATGCTTTTAATACATCACACCTTGACTGTTGTAATGCCTTGGATCTGGGTGTAAGTCAGTCTTCATTGTCAAGCCTGTAAAGGGTGCAGAATGCTGCAGGTTGCTGAGTAATACAAGAAAGAGTGAACATGTATCCCCTATTCGGACCTCTCTGCACTGGTTACCGATTCAATTTAAGATAAAGTACAGTCTAAGGTCTTGTTGTATGTTTTTACGCTCTACATGGACCGGCACCAGATTCTGTTGTTTTTCCACTGCTCTCAGAGATCTTTCCGGTCTCACAACCAGCTGCTTCTCGATGTTCCTCGGTCACGCGTAAAGGGTAAAGGAGATCGCGTTATTCTCTGTTGCTGCCCCAAAGTTGTGGAACCCAATATTTATTAGATCCTCGACCTCTGTGAATTCAATTCAATTCAATTCAATTTTATTTGTTTGTTTAGCGCTTTTAACAATGGACATTGTCTCAATGCAGCTTTACAGAAACATATAAACACAGGATAGAGATTTTAAGTGTGTGGATTTATCCCTATTGAGTGAGCCGGTGGAGACGGTGGTGAGGAAAAACTCCCTAAGATGATATGAAGAAGAAACCTTGAGAGGAACCAGACTCAGAAGGGAACCCGTCCTCATCATCTGGGTAACAATGGATAGTGTGAAAGTAAAAGAAAGTTCATTATGCTTTTAACAAGAAGTCTTTTATATTTCTTTATATTTTTTTGTAATCGTACAACACTCTGGTACACTTTGTGGTTTTTAAAGTGTTTTACAAATACATTTGAATTGAATTGAATTGACATATAATGTATGTGTGTGTGTGTGTGTGTGTGTGTGTTGTGTGTGTGTGTGTATAAGTAATTGTAATAAATAAAAACAAACAATAAAATGAATAAGTAGTTAGAAAATAATAAT